>NW_009621858.1:17755-37976 GCF_000690535.1 Cariama cristata
ATTAAACACAGAAAACAGCTGACCAAGACAAACCCGTGTTTCTACAGACACATTTCAGAGAGAAATGCATTTCGTGGCTGCGGTCTAAAGTAATTTTTCTTCTGTAGGGGGAGATGGAAGGGATTTGTACAGAGAGCTCAGTATCTCCTTCTCCCACCGGCCTTTCCAGCAACACGAAGAGGCCAAAGCTGGATCCCACAGCAACAGCTTGTGAGGAACTCCTCTTGCTCAAAGGACTGTGTCAGCCACGCACACAAGAAATGCCAGGTTGACCCTCAGTGCACATAAAAGCTGCTGTCCCCCTTTCTGAGGTGCCATGTCCAGTTGCATCTCTCTGGCCCTTTCTCTCAAAGAAGTACTGACTGCCTGGAGCCTCCCTGGAGAAATTATTCAGCCAAGCCGCACAGCAACAGCTCAGAGATTGTACACCCTCTAGGCAGCAAGTTATTTTTGTCCCTTTTAAATCTATTTTTGGTATTTGTGTGGCCTTCACTGCCACCAAATAAGAACATTGATAATCTTCAACACATTTATCCTTATAGCATTTTGAGGTGGAGAAAGTGGGTTTGTTTCCATTTTATAGCACAAGATCAGCCAGACCTAGGCTCTCGAAGGACTTCAGGACCCTAATTCTAGAAAAATCAATGGGATTTAGGAAACCCTACAGATCAGGATCAGGGCCTAACAGATTAAAAGGGACAAAAATAACTCACTGCTGCATTGGGGCTTTGCAAGCTCGTTTGGATGTGTTGCAAAACACCGTGCTGTGGCTGCACAAAGCCAATTCAACATGAGGGGGTTCGTTCTTGACTGTAATATCAATTTAAAAGAAACTGATAATTACTTGATGACTAGAAGAAGTAAGGGTACAAAACATGCCACACTCCCCAAGAAAGCCATTTAAAAAAGACTTGTTTAAGGATCTATGCCCAATATTCAAATACAGCAGCACCTCCCTGACCTGGGAAAGTACCACCGACGGTGCAACTACAGTGTGGCAGGTCCTAATACAGCTACAACCTCTTCATGTGTCCTTCAGAGCATTCATTTGCTTTCTCCTAAGGAAAAAAATGAGTATTCTGGCATCAAATAAAACATAAATAATAAATGTTCTTGGGCTTGCAATAGCAGCAGCTCGCCTTCTGGATCCCTCTCTTTGAGTGATTGCTGCTACCTCACCAGACACCTGCAGCCAAATCCCTCTCATTTCCCATGGGGTGGGACACCCACCAAGAAGATTAAACTTCATGAACTAATGAGTTTGCCATTAATCCTGTGTTCATGGAGTCCAACAGCATGACATCCACTAATTTAAACTGTGAACTACCGATGAAAAAGCAAGCTATGTTCCTCCTCGGCAAGAAGACCTTAGCTGTAACTATGCACAATTTTATTCTTTCTAATATATGGATTAGTGTAATAAAGTGTAATTTTATAAATCAATAAAGCTGTAGTAATGAGATTGCACTGTAACGTTCTGCTTTTAAATACCAGCACAGAAATGAATGAAAATTGCCATTTGTGTAAGTGTGTATGTGACTTATGGGAAGTGAAATTAGCTGAAAGTAAATTAACAGGGTGATTATATACTTGTATTTATATTCAGTTTCTCTCATATATACATTTTTAGAAGTCTAGATAATGCTACAACCATGACACACACCTTTATTTCAAAAGGACCACCTTTTTCTTCTATGTAAAAATTGTCATAGTTACTTCTAGCAGAAATTTTGTCTGTCTTGGAAAAGGTTACAGTTGAAGATGGTAAATTAAATACATACAGTGGATAATTACAGAGCACCCTTATTAGTTGGTTATTTTTAACCCGTAGATCATTTGCTCTGGACTATCTCAACCCAAGCCTAAGCCAGTCCCTGTAGCCCTTGCTCAGGGCTGCCCACATCAGTCATCTCAAGCCTTACCATGCAGAGGCACAGCAGTGCTCTACGCTGCATGCCCAGAGCAGCTATGGAAAAGCACAACGTGGATTAAGATGACTATCCCATACGAATGTGCACATCCATATTAAATACAACAGGCCAACGGCAGGAGAGGGGTGAGTGCTTAAAGTCTACTTTGAAATGTCACACGAGACCTGGGATGTAGGATTGCTCCCTCGCAAAGAGTACTTTTATACAAATACCTCTTTGTCTTATTTATACTTTCACATTACAGGAAGTAGTTTATCTGGAGTACAACCTATCTTGCTTTATATCTACTTTTTTCATGGCTACTTGCAAAGCTATCTGATTTCCACAAACTGCCAAAGCGAAGGTGTAGCCCAGTGCACGAGTTTCGTAAGTCAAGCGCTAGCATTAGAACCAAGCTGTGAACCCATCAGCGGAGGCACTCAGCTGCTGAGAAAAAAAACCACCCATTGGTTCCCTGTCATGTTTGGCTGAGCTTGAGACAGTGTAGTATTAAAAACAGGTTTTCATTAACTATTGGATCTTCATGTGGCTTGGTACAAGTTTTGAGTAGGTCACATTTGAGTAGAATAATAGAATAGGTAAAATATAAACCATTCCCAAACAGTGTTTGAGTTTGAGACAGAAAACTGGGAGGAGAGGATTTGGGAAAAATGAGGGGCCAAGACAGCAGGTAGAACTGAGTATACTGTAAAATCTTGCAAGATGAATTGCCAAGTCAGAAAGTAAAGAGAGACACAAAACCATGCAAGCCTGATAAACTGAGTTCACTGGCCTTCCAGAAGAACTTAAGGGTTTTGTAAACATTGCATAGTCCTTTTCACTCACCATGAAGTACTCGAGGAATTTCACAATTTGGTGGAAGACATGGAGTGGAGTCTTAAAGCACAAATACAGTGAAAAAGAACACAACGACCAGTTTTATCTCAGATTTTTTTTTAATTAAAAAGAAAAAGAAAACTTGTCTAGGCAATATATGTGACTATTGTAACCAAATGAAGAATAATAAAAAAATATATCTCAGAAAGTACTGTTAGCCATATACGGGTAAATCTGCCTCACAGTGAGATTAGCAGTAGATCTTCCTAGGAGCAAGACTGCCTGTTTGTTCCCCACAACAGCATTACTACACAAGCTGCTGCTACTATTGGAAGGAAAAACTTAACTCTTGTCTTTAAAACCCAGATACCATAAATTTTTATCTCCCCAAAACAAGATACCCTATTTTCTATTCTACTTCAGGGTTTCAGACATGTCCTATGAACAGATATTGTAATTAAGCTGATAATAAATGGAGTATCCACAACAGATCGAACGTCTGCAGTATTTCAATTCAGTTTTTATTCAAGAACAATATTTTCTTTTGACACTTGCATACATATGTGCACATACATCCATGAAAAGATATTCTGCATTTTAAAGCCACACTAATAAGTAGGAGATTATTTGATGTCCAATAGCTCAGCTGCTTCAACAAAGTTTACTTACCTCCCTTGCTGTTTGTTTTCTGAGGCTGTTTGTACTGCTGAGAGACGTACAACACAATGTGGGTCATCCCTGGTTGGGTGTGATATAAAACTCTTTCTGTTGACTTTAATTGCCCTTCTAGCAGACCTTTAATTTGCAGTTAAAAGTCTTAATAAAACACCTCACCTAACAGCATGTGCCTAAAACTAGATCAGTTCATTAGTCTAATCTCTGTAAAATTCCACCACAGAAAGAATCACATAAAACGTCGACATTTATCCCTGAGGCATTGCCAGAAGTTTGTTACAGTGACCATATCCAGTCTACTGAAAAGAGAGACTCAAAGAGAGGTTTTTCTGTTTGTTTGTTTGTTTGTTTTTTTAAAAAAAACCCAGAACATCATTCTACCACACTTCTATGGGACATCAATATAGTTATTTAAACTAGTCTTTTTCCCAGAACAATGTACACCGGAGATACTGTCTCCACGGTATACTTTCTCCCCTAGCACAGAGCCACAAAAGGCTATAAACCTAATGGACTTCCAACTGCGATAACCTCATCACACTCTTAGAAAGCCACGAGCCTCCTGTGGCTCTTCAATTTTTGGCTCTGCCCACTCACCGACCCTTGGTTCAGATGGGTCTTGCTCCCTGAGAAATCCTCCTTGACCTTTGCTTACTAGTTTTCCAGCTTCATATTCAATACTGACCAATAAATGCAAATGTCTCAGTTATAGCAAGAAGCATGCAGATTATAGAAACACGCAGTTATGTAGCCATATGGATGCACTTACTGCAAAACTCAAGGGAAGGACTAGAACAGACAGCAAATCTATCCAGCAATATGTGCATTTAGGCACTATTCCCTACAGATCCTGTTTCTTAATTTTACCTGTTCTTAACTGCTACCAATTTCTGTGTGTTTTTTTTCCAGTAGCTCTGTATGCACCGCATGCTTTAGTTCTTCATGATTGCTAACACTTTGGCTGGTTGAAAACACTCTCCTAGTTCACTTTCTGTAATGTTATGATTAGGTAACTGCTCAGGATGCTGAAAAAATGCCAAACATTGAGATTGGTGTTTGAGTTTCAGATTCATCCCTATTGATAATTGGAAGCGTTAAAATGCAAAATAAAACAAATACATTCATTTTAATTCTTTACCTTACTGAAATAAAAACTATTACAGTATTTTATTATTTACAGTTCCTTTGCTGTAAATTCCACATCCCCCAGCTCTAACACAGAAAGAGCTTATTAATCCTTGTAGTTTTGTAAGTGCAATAAAATACTAAAGAAAACACAAGTTACAGTACGTTTTCCTCACTTTTAATTAAAACACTCCCTGATACAGTAAGTCTGTTGGTTAGGTAGTGCCTAACTCCGCATCTTTGCAGTCCGAAGCTAACTATCATGCTACTGATAATGTATACAGGCTTCTCCATTTATTTTATTGCTTTTCCAGTTGTACACAAACAATAAAAACCTTGCCTCCCAATCCTGTCATCACCTATGAATTTCATAGGATACACACCCACAGGGTGCTTTACTCTGCCTTTCTGAAGCCAAGCACCACCCCTATAAAATACTCCAGTGCTTAAACTGGGGACAATGACATACTGTTTGGCTTAAACGGTCTTTGCTTCATTTAATCTGATTACTTCTAGTTATACCTTCTCTCTGTTTAATGTCCCTGTGTAGGCATTTATAGCTCTGCATTCACACAAAACAATCATTCCATGACATTACACACTCTATCATTTTATTAGCTTCTTGCAAAACATTTTCTGTAAGTGTCCCAATTTTAAATGCCATTTTAAACTCATTTGCTGGTTTATCAATGCCCTTCTGGTATTGACTGGCCAACAGACAACATGAGATGCCACACGGAGTCATAATGCCAGCAGCTCCCGCTTTCACTGCAGTAATTCCAGAGTATCTCCAGTTCCCCACCGTCACTGGTTTGAATCCAAAATAAATAAACAGCACACAAAAATTATCCTCGTGCAACTGTCTGGCAGCCCAAACAAAATGAGCTGTTCCTTGTCTTCCCTCCAATTCCCAACAAACAAAACCACCACCAGGTTTTAGCTTGTACATATGTCGGCATCACACTGAGGATAAGGAAGTAATCCTCAACACCACAATTACCTCCTCGGCTTAGACACAGTTGGTGGAGGACACCGTGATCTGGGGTGTTGAGAAGACAGTTTCCTCAGAAATCTGCTCTCTCATACTACTAGATCAGTACATCCCTGGAAAACAAATACCTGAAAACACACAATCAGATCTAGGCTTTAGAAAAACCACTGAGATGAGATTCTCTCAAAAGTATCTATATGTTATTTGATTTAGAGGACAGTCAAGTGATTATCAGAGAGACAGAATGCTTTTGTTCAGGACAAGGATGTCATATAGCAGATAAGACCTTACTGAAAAAAAAAGTTTAAACCTAAACTCCAGCACTTATTTTCAAAGTGTGAAGCATTTATCCTTTGACAACTGTGTCGAGTCCTTCAGGTGAGTGACGTAGGTGAAACCACTTTGCCAGATGCTGGTACAGAACTGGTAACAGCACTCGCTGCAAATCACCTTCTCCATTCAAAGCACACAAATATCCCAATTGCTTCAAGACCAATTTCCATGCTTCACATTAAACATACGCCCAAGTTTTTGCAGGATAGCAGCCTAAAGACAATAAATGCTTTGTGGATCAAGAAAAGAAACAAAACTTTTTTTGGGTCTTAGCTGGGGTTCTGAGTAAGGACACTCTGTTGATTGAAGGTGATATGCGGTCCCCACTGCCCATCACGCTGGTGGAGGCAATGAGGCTGGCAGGCACCAGCGGTCCCACCACCCAGCACCACATGTCTCGGCATGGGGCTGCCAGACTTCACCAGAGGCCCATGCTGACATGCTGGGCTGTGAAGAGCAACGCATGTTTTCTTCACGTCTGCTGTCACGAAGGTGACAACCAGTGGCAGTCAGAAAGGCGAGTGACATCTTACCTGATTTCAAGTAAATCCACAAGACACAGTGAATCAGCCTTGATTACCAGACTAGTCATTCACTAATCTGTTAGGAGTCTAAATTCCCAGTACAGTGACATACAGGTGTATACTTAGATGAAGTCATAAATGAAATACAGCAGTAAAGCTCAAGCATTCAAGAGCATGATTGGTGGTGTACCATTTTGTGACGTGGGAACTGTTTTTTTTAAAGAAACATTTCTCTCATCCCACCGAGGAAACGTTGCAGAAAGGTAAAAGGGCACCAGAGAGGAACCTCTGCTAACTCTGCAACTGCAGGATGAGGGTGACCAAAGCCCAATGGATGTGACATAATTTAATCGCAGGCATTTTCAATATTTAAAATAAAAATAAAATTAACAACCAATGCTCCAACATCCATCAAAAAATCTGAGCAGCTCCCATTTGTCAGTATATTCGCCTTCAAAATGCCTTTAGCAAGGTGGGAAGGTGAAACTGCGCCCATTTTTCAGATGGGTTATGGAGGCACAGAGCAGTCAAGCTGGCAGCCCAAGCTCAGAGCCGATTAGGAAGCAAAAGAGCAGAAGGTCACTTGTGTCCCACAATTCTGTGGTTAGCAGACAACGTTTTGGGGCTAATAGCATTATGTGCTCTGTGATGCTGATCTGTTGAGATAAACGTGACAGTCCTTGGTGATGGCTTCATCAGAGGGAACTGCTGACTCAATATTTAGGCGTAGTAGCAAGAGCTGTTTATGTGCATACACTGAAAAACAACAGATGACTTCTGGAGCAAAACACATGGGTAAAATTCTCTCTTGAGGCTATACAAAAGAGCCAAAATAGGTAAAGCACTTTCCCACAGTGACTATGCAGTAAAGTATATTAGGGCTCTGTGTAGCAATCATCCATTAGCCCATATATTTTTAGCAATTCTGAGAATAATAACTGGAAAGAATCAATAAAACAGTATTACAAGGAAATACACATCCTTTTGATGAACAGTCACTCCTTTCAGGTCACTTCATAGCTCAACAGAAAACGTCAAGTTTGAAACATTTGCTATAGCCTTTTTCCTATCACTCTTGCCATTTGTTTAAGTTATGCTTTACACTTTCTAGAAGAATCACATTAATTATTATTTTACTATTTTTTCTCTCTGACTGCTAAGCCAAATCAGGCTACTTCCAGAATTGAAGGGGAAAATACAATTATTAACGCCTCCAAACATCCATTTGGCAGAAAAATATGGTGAGCGGAAGACATTGCCTTGAGTTGTGAGAAAGTATTTTGACTATTACACAAATACCATCCTCTCCTCTCATTGTTGTAGCGTTCTCACCTACGAGAACTTTACTTGAGATAGTTCAAGACTGTAAACAAGTGTATTTGAAAATCACAGCTCCGAGACATTTTTCAAAACACATAAAACGTCCTTAACACTTGTGTTTCCTTGGAGCCAGCTCCACCAGGTTAGAATTGCAAGACCTGCAGCTCGGAGAGATTCATCTCTCTTTCAACTCGATCAGTTCTTCCCAGCCCTCCATGAGAGGTCACGCTACCATTATTCAGAGAGCTGAAGCTGATTTCCTGGATCATTTTACTCAATGGGAATCTCATTTATTATTGAAAATAACAGAAACTTGACCTTCCCTGGAGACTTTTACAGAAGTTCAGACTGCAGGTGAATTTATCCAACCTGCATAATGCAAGTCAATTCCTCGCAGGGTAAAGCAGCATTCAAAGTGAACAAGGCTGGCAGAATTGAACCTTTGGTGCATAATTAATGCAACCATCGATCAGCAAGAGCCTGGACTCAGAATTTTTCTGCAAGATAAATGCACAGGGATGAACTTACACATTTTCAAAAAGTCTAACTTTGAGAAAGCTTCTTTGATTAATGAAAGCCTCTTGCTACTGTAAACCTAACTGGATATTTTCCATGGCGCACACATCAGCGTCATTCAGTGGAAATCGTTCACAGTAAACCATGCCAGTTGTGACTCTTGTTTGTCACAGATCTAGATACAGTGTCTCTCAAGGACAAGTACTTGATTTCCTGGTCTACTCCCAACTTGGCGTGTTTAAGCAATTCTCATTAGCACCAGTTATGCATGTGGCCATGAGAAGACATCAATGAAAGCTCAAGTGCTGGAGATACCTACAGGCTATTTGAGGTACTATTTCATGATCTTTAACTTACACTCCTAACCTTTTTGGAAACCATGACTACAAAGTTACCACAATGTGTGATTTTACAAATAATAATTAATTAATCCAGATCGGTATACATGCTAGTCAGGTAGCAACGGTCCCAATATTTATATGACTGGATTTATAAAGCAGCTTGTTCTCAGCTATCCAGCACTTGCTGTCCCTCTTCCCAGGCCTAACAATAGTGCAAAGAAAAATGAGTTGCTAGTAAGAAGTTTATCTTGTATGCTCTGTATTACAGACACAGGTTACTACCTCATGGAATGGCTGATGGAACAGGTCTACTTGATGATATTCTATCTTCCCACAGACTGTTCCCAAGCAAAGGACTCCATATTCCTTGGGTGATATTTAAGTACCTAGGTAAAAACTAGATTTTCCAAAGTGCTATCCTATTATGGGACACTTACAGGTAGATTTTTAAAGAGAGCTCAACATCAAAAAATGCACGCTTCGAAGAGGACTCGCTCTGTAGGAGCAGACATTTGGGATAGCCCTAACCCAGCTATTTGCTTTGTTGATGCCGAAACACTGTAAAACTAATTTGTCTCTGGGGCTGGAGGAGAGCAGAAGGTGAGGTTACTGCAGGAAAGCAAGCGGTCTCTTTTAAAGGTTGTCACAGGCACATCAGTAGGATCAGCAGTCCAAGCATCCAGCATACCTTTCCAAACCAGCTCATTCCTTCTCTTCCCAAAAATCAAGACAGACTCAAAAAAAAAAAAAAAAAAAAAAGACCATCTTAAAAATAATTCTGTGATGTTCAAGATATACAGTTATTCTGATTTTATAACTTTCAGGGCAACACCTTCCCTACTCTCCACCATGAAAAAGGCAAGTTTTGAACTAAACAGGTGGTCGACCCAAGGCACCTACCACCACTGTTCAGGTACCGTCAGTGGAGAATCCCTATTGTCTGCTACAATTAGTCCTAATGGTCACTCTCTCTGAAACCATGAAGGACAAAAAACCAACTCTCCGTATCACATCTTTCAGGGATGATGCCTAGGCATAGTCACTCTTGCCTTGAGGTACAGGAATGGACTAAATGACCTCCTTCAAGGTCTCCGCCTAAGTCTGCAAGTCACAAGAGCTGGCAACACTGTAATCATGTAGTAGAAATTTCGGATGGGCAGAGTTGTTCTAAATTATGTCAGAGTTGTAGTAAGGTGTGCTGGTAGAATAGGGTTGGTTTGTTGGTTGTTTTTTGGTTTTTGGGGGGTTTTTTTTGGTTTTTTTTTTTTGTTTTTTTAAGGTATCCAAGCCAACTCATTCATCTGTTTAGAGTATGCCTCTTTTAAATGAGTTTTTACAAAGTGTACATCTACACAGCAGTCACTCGAGGACAGAGCTCAGCAGCCAAGTATTTATGGATTTGTTAGGGCAGGTACTGCAGCTTGCCAAGGGCAAGAGATTGTGCAACTGGATTATGAGCAACACTCAACTTCAAATCCAGCCAAGGACCTTTACACACCTGTGATCAACACTTAGCAGCATAGACAAAGCCACACACTCACCTCCACATGCAGGGTTATATGAATTCACGTTGCAGATTAAAGGTTTAAAAGTTTGTGAGATGCTGAGTTTCCACACAAATATGCACAATGCCACATGCTCAGCCAGCTCCCACCTCCTCCTCACCTCCAAGTGTCCCTTGTCCTCCCAGTCCACTTGCACATCACCACCTCCCACCGCTGGCTCATCCTCACATCTCTTTGGGCAGCACAGCCTGGCAGCCCCCAGTTTGGATTTGCCCCCAGGATTTGCCCCCCAGGATGCCCCCAGGCATTCGGATTTAAACACCACCAACTGATTTTACATCATATTCCATATAACCTTGGAAACAGCTGTGTATGATGACAGTGGTCCAGGCAGATAAAAGCTGGTAACAGACAACTGAAAGAATATGTTTAGAGAGATAGAGTCAGATGAACCAAAATGCATGTACTCTTCAGCTCTCAGCTTTGTGCAGGGCTGCACGAAGGTTTCTCACCTAGAACATCGGAAATATGTAACTATACTAGAACGGTTTATTATAAATTTTTTTTCATACCAGTTCAAGGAATTCCCCCCTCCCTCACAAACACAGGGTTTCTGTCCCTCTCTTGGACAGAAACAGGTGAGATTAGAAGGAAAAAGTTCCTGCTTTTTGTACAACTCCAGTTATGCCAGATTTGCCCCCAACAGATACTGAAATTTTTGGAACACATTAGTTGTTAAACCTCTGCTAAATTAGATTTCTACCTTCCTCAGCCTCTTCTACTCCAGTGCAAAGGGCAGTGTACAACCTCTGTGAGTTTCTCCTGGAGATTGAAATTGCGTCTTCTTATAGGTATTTCTGGTAGAAAAGTACCCTTGTCCCACATGTAACACATCCATAAGAGTTAAGCTGTTCTATCTTTCCAATGCATAACTTGGACCTTGGGATGAGATCCCAACCTTCTCACCAACGAGGGATGACAACTCCAGGTGGGAACACCCCTCCCACACTGGTTGCAGCAGCACTGGACCATAAGGCCACTTCTACCTACTTCTTCCACTGAGTAGCACTGGCTACAGAAGATGCCAGTTCCTGCACCCTCATGCTCCACTTCAAGACACACCTCTTGCCACTACCAAAGCAAATGGAAGACCAAATCCATCACATGGACTGTACTGATTTATCTGCATTAAGAAGCAGGTCTACTTAACTTTAAACTTGTCAGGTCATGCAGACATGAAGGTGTTCTTAGTGATTAAATCCTGGAAGGTTATTTTTTACTCTCCTTAGACAATGTGAAGTAAGGGCAAAGTTGATTACCTCCAAGAGCTAGTTTGGTTCACATGCTAAGATTAAAGAGCAGAATGTGTCAAGGTCGCCATGATGGGTTCACACCTCAGTTAGGAAAGCATAAGAGAATGCCAGTGTTATGTTCATCACTTCTGGAAAAAAAAAAAATAAAAAAAAAAAATAAAGAGTCTTTCATCACTCCCTAGGAGCTTCCTGGGGCAAGTTTCTAGCTTATCTTCAATGCAATACCTCCCTTACTTTGCGCACTCCCACACACTCCGCATCCTGACTTTGTGAATGCTGAAATTGTGTAACATAAATAAGGCTGGTTTACAGAGGTCACTCATTTCCTACAGCCCAAGCTCAGAAGCAAAGAGAGTTTGTCATCGGACATCAGAGCACTAAAGACCTGTCATCACTTTCTAGGCAACAAGTTTTATGCAGGTCTCATATGAACAGCTTCCAGCCCTTGCCTCTCTCCTTGTGGACCTCCCAAAGGGAAGACAAATAGTTAATACTCAGTTAACTTGATAGAACTACAAATCTCCACTGCTCTGCATGTTTCACCTCTATGCTCAGCGAAAATCAGCAAGACACGATTGCATGAGCCTAGGTCCCCACAAACATACAAATAAGGAACAGTAGTGCAGAACACGAATGCATTATCCCTTCAAAGCTCTGCTGACACATGGGTCCGGGCTTCATTATCACCTCTGGAGCTTACACCACTGTATGCTATAATTAGAAGTGTATCAAAACACAGGCAGAGCATTACAACCATCGCTGGTTGCTCCACTGGCACGAATACGATAACCAGCAGAGCAGGAGGTTGAACTCTTATCTGAGTTCTTAAACACAGACTAAGTCTCACTCTTTTCTCCTGTTTGAAAAAGACCATATCGAATGTTTTAAAGAACTTCAGTCTGGTTCATATTGCAGAGACCTCAGGGATCCAGGGTAACGCCAGCCTCCTGCCCTTAATCCATGCTGTTGCAAAAGGGGCTGGGGGTAACGGGAGGAAGAGGGCAGACCGTGCAGTGAGAAAAAGGGATAAAAATGTCACTAAAAACTTAAAGAAAAACAACTGTGAAAAGCTGACCTTTGTAAAACAGACTCATATGTCAAGTACCATTGTCATAAATGATTAAATGTATAAAAAAGTTTTTATACAACTGTATTATTAGATTGTTAAACACGTATACTCAAATGTTTCCTGGAGTAGAATAGCTCTGCAGGAGTCATTCCTCAGCCTTAGTAAATATTCATGACATTCTGGCACACTTGCTACGTTTTTAAAACTGGAACCCACATCTTTTTTTTTTTCTCCTCTGTTGCACCAATCTGCAAATCCTCCTGCATCTCTGCATTACTGACCTTTTCACAGCCATTCACTAACTTCAGACGCTTAATACTTTTGCAAAAATGCAATCGACCCCACTTAGTAACAAGCTTTCTAAACAGGAGAGAAATGTGTATTGCTTTATGCTCAAAATCCGCAGACTGTTGCACACTATCCAGCCTGACAGTGAGCAAAGCTCAAGTTAAACAGCGCGTTTATACAACTGACATCCCGAAGAGGAATTTTTTGTTCTGGATTTCTCTAACTGCGTAAAGGCTGATTGCACACACTTTATCTCTCACCACTGGAAAGACTATAAAGCTAAAGTGAGTTTTTATATCCACATTTCAGGATACTGAAAGTATGAGGCTGTAATAGAAATGCTGACATTATCCAGTTATGGTGGTGCAACCTCTCTACCATAATTATGTACAGTCGGAGACAATAAGCACTGCTGATTCAGGAGCAATCTCCGATTGGGCTGGAAAATGGAGAAGTGTTGGATAATCTGCTTCCTGAGTGGCAACAGCAGGCCTAAAGAGCATAAACGGAGGAACAGAGTTGGTAAGGAAGCAACAACAAAGTCCAATCATGAATCCTTAGAGATGTTCTAACTCCTTTTATTGTCCATGTGATTGCAAGAGACCTAAAGAACTCATTCAGGGCTTGTGCTAAAAGGACATCGCAAAGTTACCTGGAGGAGTGTGCAGCACAGATGTCAGGGAAAGGTTTAATTACACGACTGAGACAGTGGGTACCCAGTCAAGAGAGCACAGAGCACTGATTTTCAAAAGAACTGTGTTCCTTCCTAACCTCTTAAAAATCAAAACCCTTTAAATTTTCTCAAGTTCAGCACCAAAAATGAAGGCACATAGAAAAAAATCACAACATGCATGCTATTAAAACTGCCTGAATTACCTGCAAAAATTGCCTTGAAGTCTATGATATTATACGGAAACAAAGCCTAATAAAACTGTTTCAATGAGTAATTTTTTTTTAAAGAGGAGTAGACTCTTTTCCTCCTTCCTCCTCTTTTTACGTTGCTTTGAGAGCTGCAGGGGAAGGCAAGGAAGAGACAAAACTTTTGGTGAAAACTGTTCGTTAGGTTCATTGCTTTCCTGTACCCCTTTCTCTTACCAGATCTCATTTTTAAAACATTTACATACTAAATTTCCCATCAAATGATAATTTTCTAAAAAACTCCCTTGTTCGATTGATAGAAAAAGTTTCAAATGCACCACTGTGATTGGCTCTGATTACTATTCATAAATACATAATGAATGTTGATAAGACTAACAAACCATTCCAAAACTTCGTTACTATACTCACTCTACAGCATAAACTCCAAATTAGCAGTAATGCCAGCAGGCTATTAATATTCCCAGATTAACAAAATGCAAGCAGATCACACAAGGATGAGCTTGAATTTTGCAAAACAAAATACCTGGGTAAATATTTAGCATAAAAGAAAATGGTGTAAGTTAATATTGGTGTAGCACAGGGCGTTACGGAAACAGATACAGGGGCTTTGCAACATATACCCTGAAGGAGCAAATGTACTAAGACAGTGGAGCACGACATCCTTACCCATAAAACGGGACAGAGGAGCTAAGCAGCTCAGCGGTCCCTTGATGCCGACAGCCTGACTTCTAGGAGCACGGCTCCATGCCGAGCCCCATCCTGGCTCACTGCGGTTAGAGGAGCACGGCGGTGCTGGTAGCAGGTGAGGATGTGTGGAGCAAGGGCTCTCCTGGTGTGACAGCCGGGTTCTGCCGGGTTAGAGATAAAACCTCCAGGGAGCTGGGTGAAGCAGATTGTCACCGTACCTGTTCGAGCATCAGCGGACAGTCCGGTCTCTCGCTGCCATGTCACCAATAGGGCAGGGGGAAGGGTGCTCCCCTTGGCCCTTCCCAGCCAGAAATGGCAGTGCCCCGTACACCCCAGCCTCTTCCCTCCCTGATGGCAGAGAGCCCACGGCAGCCCGGATCCCTGGGTGCAAACCGGTCCCCGTCTCCTTCCCACCCTCCTCATCAAAACCATCCCACTCCCTCTCCGGTGTAACCTGGAACACCAGCAGCTCCATTCACGCAGCTACCCGGCATCACCTACTGCACCGCAGGAGAGGTCAGGGAGGGAATACGCACTTTCTGCTTGGCTTCCCATTCGTCTGATGCCCTAAGGCACTCCCAATTTAATATGTATTTCTTTTTAAAGTTAGTGGAATTGAAATAAATCCATACTGTTTGCCAATTTTCAGCTTACGTAATCAAAGTCAACTGTGCATTCACAAATTCCTCCCTTCTCTGCAAGCTAATCTGACAGTAGCGGGGGGGAAATGTAACGGGGGAAAAATAACCTCCTGTGGCACTGTCTTGATTTCCCCAGGAAAATAAAATGCCTTCAGTTTATAATGGCCTAGTAATGAATTAAACGTTCTGAAATCCATAAAGGAACCTCAATAATAAGGTCTTTAAAAACTGCAGACATTGTCAACTCAAAGGAAAAAAAAAAAAGGCAGAAATATGCTTGAAATTAAGTGAAGACAAATCACTAAGATACAAATATGTTGAAGCAAAGCAATAGGAGCACCACAGAGACGGGAGAGAATCCATTCACCAGTCTAAGTTCACACATTCAGCATCTGCTTTCATCAGATACTAAACAAAACAAAGTAACTGCAGCTACAGTTTTGTTCGCTTACCAGATGGACATAACTGGGGTTTCAATATACAGAAATACCAGAGTTTTAAAACGTTTTGTTTGAAAGCTGATACAGGCTCCTCGATTAAATAAGTCCATTACTCCACTACGCTGGGAAGTGCTGAGATCCAGGCATTTGCATGGCTTAAAATGGCTGCAGCAGTTCAAGGCTTCTGTAACTTATTGAACACAACACCACGGAGCGCAGGCGAGGGGTCTCTTTCCTAGCTATACACTATTTTAAATTTAACAAAGCCAATGTAATTAGTCCCATGAGCACCCCTCCAGTAACAGCTTCAGCTCCCAGCACTAGCGAGTTGTATGCTATGCAGTAATTATGCTACCAAGCTGTCAGAGCCTCCTTATCTGCATGCAAATTAGTTCATATGTTATACATCTGCCATAATGACAGTATTAAAACAAGAATTTTATAATGAAGCCATCCTCTTTATAGCAACATAGCACAATTACTTTATTAACATATTGCACATCTATGTCTGTAACTGCTCCCAGTCAAACAGCCAAATTTTCCATTCCCCTATACAGCAAGATCTTCTTCACTCCTCTCCCCATATCTGTAAATAAACACAAAGAACAAGAACGGGAATTTCTAAACTACCTCTGTACAACACCACTCCTTCATTGTTCCTGGGCAAGTACTGCACCAAATGCCATTAAGCGTGACTAGGTGAATAAATATTCCCACAATGCTCCAAAAGGTTAGGAGATGAAACAGTAATAATGAAATCAGCAGCTGTTTGCTCCCAGCCTTGACATCAATCATCAGCTTCTCTCAACTAGCAACCGCCAGCACCACGGCCAAACGGCAGCGGGAGGAGGACCACAGCCCCGTCGCAACCCCGTGTCCACCCCGAACGCACAGATGCAAAAAGAGATGTCAAGCAAAGAAGAAGTGTGAGGCAAGAAAAACCTTCACAAGTGAGGAGCGGGCAATGCAGACCTGGCGCCTGGGAGGGCTTCTGCCTGGAAAAGGCATGTCGGCGGCAGCCCTGCTGCGGCCAGGGTTTTGGAGGCGGTGGGGGATGCGAAAGCGAGATCGCAAAAGCGCGGCTGCCACCCGCACCCCTGCCTCCGCCCCTCGCAGCGTCTGCAGCGTGTCGGTGGTCTGTTCTGCCGGAGAAGCATCCTTTGCCTCTCCAAAACATGCAGCAGTGCTTCACAACACATCAGCATCAGCTCTCGTCCCAGCCCTCTTTCAAACATTAGTGCTGGGAAAGTTTGGTGGCTTCTCAGTCCAAGAGCTTTTTTCCAGTTTGGTTTTTGGAAGAGGTATGTAATTCTCTACAAAGGTTATTTACAGTAACTAACCTCAAAGAAATAAAATTGATAGAGGACTTGACTAAATTTCCTTGTAGGTATTTTGTGAGTTCTCTTCATTACATCGTGAGCAATTGCTCAGTTCTTTTACAATTAAAAAGACAAAAATAAAACACATAGAAGGCTATGTGATCAGCCCTAAACCTTCAATAGATCTTTACATCTACTTCCCAATTTAGGTCTATTTTTAACCTTCCAGTTTTATTTCTACAAGTCACTTTGCAGGAACTGCCAGGGACCTGCACTCCAGCCTTCTTGCAAGGACATAATCTGAACCCAGCCAGTGGCCTCTCCAGGGGAATATGGAAAGGTGATTCCTAATAATGGGGAATACCAATGCTGGGAACTTATTTCACTTACTTAATCTGATACAGTTTATTTATACTTTTGACCAACTGATTACTTTTCAAGTCTCCTTGAGAATACAGCAGTTGGGCTTTATAGGCATCCTCCCCAAGCAGGAACAAAGGGAAGTAGAGGGGAAAAAAAACAACAAACAACACCCAAACAAACAAAAAACCTTTTCCCCTTTTCATGTTTTATTTCCCGCAACACCAGAAAAGTGTGGATAAGTCTCAGCCAAAGTTTCAGCACTACTTTGTTCTTCATGCAAATCATCTCTTTCATCAATTATCTTAAAGCTGTTTATAAACATGACTGCCGTTTCAAAGCCACGAGGAGATAGGTGAGAATTACCATGGACAGCACAAAGATGTTCAAATACTAAACAAATCCAAATCTTCTCTTAAAACGTATATTTACAGCTTCAGTAACACCCTGTGTACTGACACCACAGCGCATAAAACAACAAACAAAAGAGCTAGGGAAAGGCATAAAGCAATGCTTCTTTCTCCCCTACAAAAGCTTGTTTTATTTTTGTCAGCATAACCTGTAGTTTGTTGGGTTTCTGTGAGATCAAATATTTGATCAGTTTATGAAAGGCATGATATTATGTGTTTGCCTGAGGGAACAGGGTCACTGGATTTCATGACCCTGGAGTTTATTCCAGCACTTGGTTCCCATGAGAAAAGTACTAAATTACCCTTTTCCTTTGGGAGAAAGGAAAACAAAATCAGAATATATCATAGTGCTCCTGCAGCTACTAACAAGATCTTCTGTAGCCTTTGACACCACCTCATGAAATAATGCAACACAAGCCATCTTATTAGCATTCAGTGTGCGCCTAACCAAAGGGACTGTATTTTCAGAGCAGCCAGTCGTGCAAGGAGCAGCTCAGTCTTACCTGCTGGAAACCTCTTCTACTGCTGTTCTGCCATTTAAGTCTCTTCCGTACTGCTGCAGTTAAGGGTGAACTCTATTGTCCCTTAATGCCTGCCAAAAAACCCTGTCATTAGCTGCAGCAGAGCTTGGGTTACATCCTGGCGGTGGTTTCTATCTCACCTAGCTTTTGAGGCTGACAAGGTAGATATCTCAAACCGAGCTAGTGCTTCAGGCTCCCTTTGCTCTCAATGGCGAGACACACACACAGTGTCATCCAGAGCACTGCTCAGGCCAACAGCCACCTGATGATGAGTTGAGCTGCACTCCAGCAGCATCAATTTCTCTTCATTAGCCTTAAAGGGCTTCTAGAACATTAGCTCAGATGTAGATATCTGCAGTCAAGTGAGATGAATGCTACCTCAGGAGCATAACCAATCCGGCATCATCAACCCAGTGTCCCAGTCCAGCTTCCTCAGTGGCACTAAATTTTGGTGTCAATGCCTCCTTGTTGCCCCTCTGTATTTTACCTGACAGCCTCAGCTTCTTCATCCTGTCCCTGGGATTGCCCATCCACCCTCCTCTCCCTCTTCCATCTCTTCTCCTGTGTCTCTGCGCACTCTTTCAAAACTGGATAGTTTTTTCAGGCTCACTGGTATAGTCCCCACCACCTCCCTCATCAGTGCCCCAAACATGCTGGTTACTTGCCATGTGGCAGGTTCTCCCCAGTCGCATTTTCACAATATACTACAGCTCAGTTCTCTACCTAAGACAGAAGCAACACCTTCTACCATCTCTTCTAATCTCAAGGTTTCTTCCGTCAACTGTATGGACTGTGAGCCTCTGGCTGTGGCTTTGCAGCCGAGTTATCATTCCTTGCTTGCATTTTTGTTGCATTATTAAAGAAGAAATTCTGCCATCAGTGCTGTAATCCACTAGAAAATAAAACCACATGGAAATCACCTGCAAGGTGTGCTATTTTAGGTGGGACTGCTAATGTAGGTCAAGTTTCATTTTAAAAAATCCTAGCTATATAAGTTGGAATGGAAAAGTTCTCCTCTGGGTTGCATCTGTGTTTCTTAAGAAGCCTCTTATGAATTCTGAATCTATCCATCATTGTTTTTAAAGGAAAATCACATAAGCATACACACTTCTTGTTCCCTGATTTCTGCAAGCCAACTCTATGCTTGCAGCTCATACGTTTTGAGTGATATTCATGAAAATGGAAATTACTCTTTCACAGTTTAAAAAAAAAAAAAAGTCAAATTTGACAGTGAAAAAACACCCAAAGCATTCGAGAATCAGCTCAGGATCACTTCTTGATCCTGTTACAATTCTGGCTGCCCCATTCACTGAGATAAGTATCGTGCAGGCTCCTCTTATAGGCAAATCTTCCCAAAGCCCATTCTACTCTGGCAGCCAACCCTTGAAGAATTTAACAGTTTTCCATGCAGCTTTGGCATCTTCTCTCCCTCATGGTAGCAATATTGGCCCAGTTGGGAAATTGTGGTAGCACAACCAGACTGCAGAAATACTGCAGAACCACCTTGAAATATTGAAATACTAAAGTGACCTTGTTTTTTTAACATATTGTATTATACTTAGTGTGTACATGACCCACATTAAAACTTTTTTTTTCACCAGTTGAGATTGCTATTGCTCCCGAGCAAAGTTTAATCATTATAGTATTTCCATTTTGTAATTAAAAAAATACAGAAGCCAATCCCAAACTGGAAGTACAATGGCTGCACTTCACAAAGGAGAGATCTGACAAGGGATAAAGTAATTTATTCACTCCTCCCTCCTTCACCTAGAAATTAAATACTTCACAAAAGATCCTCAGCAAGATACTCAATTTGTAGACACTAACAACCTTGGCAATGTCCTTTGCAAAGCAGAACAGCTGTTCAGTTGATGGGCACCTTGTCCCAGTAGGTAAACTTACAGCTTTCTCCACTGTAAATGTTGCGGTTTTCTGCTTTTCAAGCACTCTTGCTTTGTGCCTAGCTTGCAAGAGAACCCTGTACAGAAATATTGCCACCAACATTGCAAAGACTGTTAACCTGAAAAATTGCTCTGTTCTCACATTTGTTTTGTCTTGTGTATTTAAATTCCAGCAAGCATTTACATTGCAAGCAACCTTTGTTGCTTTCCAAAATTAAAGGAAACAACAAAATGTGAGATTTCTGAGATTTTTAAAATGCTTCGATCTAGCTACCGCCATTTAGCATTGACCATAGCGCAGCTGTGCTGCAGCACC
>NW_009621858.1:38007-38312 GCF_000690535.1 Cariama cristata
TATGGTGAAATAAATGAGGAAAACTCATTTCACCTTGCCTTCGCACTGGGCTAAATGCATTCAAATGCTCATTTTCCACAACTCACTTGACTGTTTGCTTCTAACTGTAACATCTTCTTGACAAAGACTTTACATGGGTCTCCCATCCTCCAGAAGAAAAAGAAAAAAAGAAAAAAAAAAAGAGTGAAAAGAGTGCAACGTCTTCCTCCGACATGCTTGGGAACTCACCAGCCTACCACCTTTACGTGGGGTCTCTGAAACCTTTGTTCCTGCAGTGCTTTTCCACACTGATGTTTACAAGCATG
>NW_009621858.1:38324-76903 GCF_000690535.1 Cariama cristata
AGTGTCAATCTCAAAAGATCAAAAACACGACTTTGAAAAACTGGTTTGGGTCTCTGATTTCCAAATTCCCTGTATCCGCTGTGGTGTGCGCACAATGCTTTGTACTGTTGGTAAAATAAGCAACGCTGGGAAGGGGAATTTTGAACAGCTTCTCACATCCCACCTCTAACCATCCCAAATGGGCAATCCTAGCTTGGTTTTCCTTTTAATCTTGCAGGAGAAGAAAGGTACCTTGCATCTAGCAACATTTCACAAAAAGCCATATGGCTCAGGATGCAAGCATAGCAAAGTGACTGTTCTTTTTCCCTGCACCTAAATGAGACTTGACTAGGTACATGAGACACAAAGTTTGTCTATAACTCTGATTCCAAATAAGACCACATTTTAGGAATTACACTGCAAGTGAGATTTATTTTTGGTATCTCAGATGGTGCCAGGTCAGGCAGAAGATGATAGGAAAGACTCGGACTTAAACCCAGTTTCAGGATCCCACTTCTAAGGTTTTCAGGAAGTTTGGACTATTTAGTAGAAAACCTGAGAGGTAAAAGCAACAGTTCTGTTATTGTTTATTACCTTGTGTGAAGTTATTAATACAGCAGTTTATTGCCTCAGTTGCACAAAAGAACTATGTGCCAACTCTTCCAGCTGAGGAAAAAGCACCACATTGCTTTGCAATTAAAAACAATGTGGAAGAGTGCCAAGGGTGAAAGGTGGAGAAAATCCTAATCTCCCACAAGCAGAAGGAATGAAAAAGCAGAGCCATGGCACAAAATCTCCGTTTACTTTTGCTTCTGCCACTTCTGAGTTTATAGACAGTTGCAGCCAGCTTTCTGGGAGTCCAAGTGGTGGTGAGAAAACCAAAGTGAAATCCGTCAACTCCTCTTTCCA
Organism: Cariama cristata; assembly: GCF_000690535.1. NCBI lineage: Eukaryota > Metazoa > Chordata > Aves > Cariamiformes > Cariamidae > Cariama > Cariama cristata. The sequence continues at coordinate 39,213 of NW_009621858.1, forward strand.
AAACATAAAGACCATTCAACATGTAACATAAAAGTTAGTATGAGACCTTACTAAGTTAATACATGCCCTTCTCTCTTAAATATTGCTATTTCATGTTAGGGAATATCCACTTACAACTGATCCCATCCATCTGCCCTTAGCAGCGCTTTCTCCATCCTCCTACACACTATTCTCTTCTGCTTACAGTAACACTGATACGCATTCGTGGTGAGAAGCCATCAGTACGATGTATTCCTTTCCCAGTCTTCTTTCTCTACAACACCCTCGACTGGTTTGTCAGGGTGCCGGGACCACTGACCACTGTCCAACAAGTTGTTTCAGAGAGTCCCTTCCCTTCTACATCAGTTTGCATCATATGTTGTTGGCAATTTTGCATATTGATTTCATACTGAGTGTCTGCAGCACCCAGCACAGCTCTGGGCCTTTCCCAGGCCACTCTACACTGTACCAAGAATAAAAAACAGTGAGAGAGCTTTAAATCTGCTGTCCAGTACGCACAAGCTGACTTCTTTAGCTTTCATTTTAGGCCATACTAAAACCAAAATGAATGGGACTCATCAGCCGTTACAAACACAAATAATCCTTCTTCACTACAGCCCATCTGGAGATACATTGGTCATTCCCAGCATCAGTCTACTGAAGCCCTCTGCAGATTTTCCTCCTTCTACAGTGGTGCACAGAATAATTAGAAAGACTCTGGTTTAATAAAAATACATGAACTGTACTGAAACATATTTTTGCATTGATATAGAAACCCAGCAGGAAATAATAAAACAGTAAAAAAAAAGAGCTTTTAAGTGTGACAGCTTTCAAGTCTGATTGCATAGTTTTTTCTCAAGTCTAGAGGTGGGTCTCTCATAGGGTAGGTAAAAATTTCCATGCTTCAGTGACACACAGCTCTTGTTTCTCAAGCTCTCTAGGAAACCTTTTTTAAACACCCAGAATCTTTGCATCTAGAAAAGCTGTGCTTGGTGCAGGGTAAATCCACTCCCATCCTGTCCTCAGCTCTGGCAAACTGAATTTAGGAAGGATTTTTTAGACAGATTTTTTTTTTCTTTTTAAGCAGAACATGTCACAAGTTCAAAGTCCAGCTGAGATGATGAGTTCAAATGTATATGACAAATGTATCTCAGTTATCGTGACCACATACTTGCTATACAATTCAAACACAAATGCATATTTTACTCTACAACAGCGTATTTAACACAGAAAGGCCACTCTTCCTCTGAAGTCTAGGATTAATTTACATAATGCACCTTTAAAGTCCCTTTTTGATGTGTTAATCCCTGTTAATAAAGAGATGTTGCAGGCACAAGTTTCAGCTTGGTACATGCTGCAGTGCTCCCCCCAAAAAGACTGCAGCAGAACCCCCAATAAAATAGCTATTTAGGAGCAGCACGGCTGCTTCTTTCTAATCTGATGTCAATATGGAGAGATAACCTATGGATCACGCATAATTCACTGTTCACTTGCTCCTGTAAAGATGAAGACCAGAAGGAAAATAAAAGGATTTTATGACAAACCTGCATCAAAGTCAGTTGCAGAGCAGGGCTTTGGAAGCCACCTCAAAGGATGCCCAAAGGTGCTCACCTCCCACTGCACCCACCTGCTCCTGAAATTCAGTGGCAGTCGGGCACCACGGCAGAAACCTTGGCACCTCGTCCTCTGCTCTTACTTCTTCCACATATGTTCTCTTCAAAAGCATTTTAAGACCAAAGGACGAGCCAAAAACCTGGGGGGGCTCTTGATCATTCCCAGCATGGAAGGTCTTAAGTGGCATTCCAGTTTCTGCAATAGCAGCAAATACAGCAGTGGCGTTGCCATTGTAACTCTGTTATAACTAAAGAAATCCATCCTCAGAATTCAAACGAGAGAATTTCCACTATACATAGGCTGGGTTTTCTTTCATTTTTTGCTTCTTCCTGTCCTCTCTTCTTGAGGTTTAAAGGAAGCTCTCCTTGAAGCGATCTTGTATAGGACACATCTCTATTCCGAACTCTATTATAATCTCGTAACTTGATATATTAAAGCGGCTAAAACTCTGGAAAAGTTTTAAAAGAAACTGGTGCTGCTGTTGATCAAGGCTACAACCTACATTCACTGGATAATAATTTATGGACTACAAAAACTACTCTATCCTCCGTGTTTCTCAGTTATTCCCAACACACAGTCCACACAGCAAGATTAACATACAAACCAGGCAACATCAGAAAGCTATAAATTTTCACAATAAATCAGCCACTTCCCCTTCATTAGGTTTTGCATAGTTCATATTATTTCCTTTCTGGAGAAAATCACGATTAGTTATTGTCTGCCTTCAGAACAAAACTAGCAGTAACATTTCCACAGGGATCATCTGAAATGGATTTCTAATAATGTAGAGGTTAAAAGGTTTTCGTGTTCTCCCCTTTCTGCACCCAGCGTTTAAACTTCATGGTCCCGATGACGCTATTAAAGGCACACAGGCTCAATAACAAAACTTGTAAAGAAGTATGTCTTAAAACATATAACGGCATACTTAAATATAGAACAGACGTGAACCCGGGCAGCCACTTAATACAGAGGAACAGGTTCTATTTATTCCTCCAGCAGCCAGCCTTAGCATAGGAATAACTGACACGGCAGATAAAGGCTCTTATCCCAGGCAGGTTGTATCTAGCACTTCATCAGTACACTTATAGGCACTTTACTAAAGCAGGGACGTATTGCTATCCCTATTTTACAGAAAAGGAAAAGCTTCCCAAGGTTACAAAAGAAGGTCAGAAACACATATCTGCAACCACCACCTACATACCTTAATTCCCGTGCTTTGCCCATTAAGCCACACTCTAAGAGCTTCACAGATTGAGTTTTTATGGAAACGTTTAACTCATTTCTCAACAAACCTATGAGCATTCACAGCATTTTATCTTCTAAATTGGATTAAACTAGGCCAGCCTCTACTGTGTCCAAGTACACAACACTAACGGTCCATCTCTCTGTCTCTGGAAGTGCAGAGAGTAGTAGCATTACTTTTGCTTAAACTTTGGAGGAAATACGGATGGCCCTGATGGATCTCACTTAAATAGGAAGATCAAGAAATATTTCAAGTCTTGACAACACAAATTTAGGTAATGCTTAGTAAATCTCAAGGTAGAAGTCACAAGAGACAGATTCCTGAGTTAACACAGTCACACCAATTCAAATTCAACCTTCTCTTGGAGGAATTACACAAAATACCATGATACAAGTTAGGGTGACACACACAGCAAACCAGTTCCTGTGGCTGAGATGTCCTGGTGTTCCCTGTGAGGGAGGTGACACCCAGAAGGTGTCATCTTGTCTGGACCATAACTCCCCCCATACCTCCATGCACCACAAAACATGGTTTGCAAGTCACATCCCCCTCCGTCACATTAATTTTGGCCAGACCAGCTGCAGCTAGCAGCCCCTTCTGACCTCCAAAGGCAAAGGGAAGCCTCAGAGCATGTCTGATTAGAAGAGCCCAGTTGAAATGTTCTTTTTAGTGACTGTTTTCCTTGGTTTCTGCTGGCAGCCAGCGGCATGCTTACTTTTACTGCCTTCACTGCTTCTTTAGCAGGACATCATCTTGGCAGAACAAGCTCAGCCCATACACGGGAAGGCTCCACAGTTTTGCAGCTGCCCGTCTGCTTGGCTTTCCCTCCTCTACCTCAGTTTGCCGTCTTGTTTTATATGGCAAGGACTAAAGAGTTCATTTTTATAAAGCGCTTGAACAGGCTATTTGATATAAGCCTCATTTTTCAGAGGTGTCAAACACCTCGGCTCCCACTGAGCGCAAATGCATCGTTGCTGCTGAGTGCCGGGGAAGCAGGACTCTGCATGGTCACGAAGAGGGAATGGAGCCGGGCTGTCCTGTGTGCAGGGCTGCTGGCAGGCAATGCACCCTGCTTGTCCCATGAAGTCTCACCGCCGTCCCTGGGAGGTAGGTAAAGAACTAGTAATACCATTTTTTTAGATGAGGCAACTCAGACCGATACAATCAGTGCCTTGCTAGAAGTGACAGACTGAGTGAAAATGCTGAAACATTCATAAAAGACTACAGTCCAAGGATAACTGCAGCTTTTATTTACAACCCTCTGTTTCACAGCATAGTCACTGAGGTTAGCCTCGAAACTTAACACCATTATCACTTCGAGGTCTGTATTTTCTACGGCTTTTATTCTGAAACACAAATGAAATGAATAAGCAACAGCTTTCATGGAGAAAGCAACTGAGAATCAACTGCGCTAGACATTTCTGCCCAGATTGTCTTGCCTGTTTTAGTTGTGACAACGTGGAAACAAAATATAACTGCATTCCATACAAACTCACATCTTCGCATGCAAAAACTCATGCTGACACCACCGCGGCACTCAGAGGAAGTGGCTGAAATGTTAGCATTCACCAGGAATAATTCCAGAAATAATGGAGCTACTGTTCCCATTCCCAAGCAAGAGGAGTGCACGGCCCACAAGCACCTACGGTGAAAGGGGCTGCACTAACAAAGGCAGATCCAGCACATAAAGATTTTTAAGAGTGCGGTACTGGGAAGTAGTGGGGAAATAGGACACTCTGGACTCTCCAGAGATCAGTTTCTATTTTCATGGCTATTTCTTACAAGCCAAGGGACTACAGAAAGTTATTTAAGCTACCACACCCAAGCAGTAACTAAGGTTTACACAGTTTACTGAGGTCAGAGAGGATTGTCTCACAAATTTTTACAGCCTGTGAACAACTCCACAATTCTAAAAATACCTGAGTAACTGTCATGGCAGGCAAGCAAACACTAGTATTTTTTCCTATACAAAATCGTTCCTGACACACCCCACTTTGTCTAAGAGCTACAACACTTTTTCAAAAGGAAAAGTACTGTATCTTGACAAAACAAGAGAATGAAAGGAAACACCTTGTGCAATCGCCCTCGGCCGATGGGGGACTAGGAGAGGTGGAACAATCCCTCCCCACCCCGCAACAAGGAATTTCAAATTGAAAACCGCGCTTTGGAGAAGGCTGAGAAAGAGCAGAAGGTCAGAACCTGCTTGCAATAGAAAACCGGTTTGCGATCTTGATTACAAAGTTGCTGTTAAGACACCATAATACATTTTTTAAGCAGCTCATTACCAATTTATTAAAACACTAGGGTTTCTTTGAGACTGCTGGAGATTATTGCTTAAATTGCTGTTTAAAAGTGTACTGATTCACAGCATGGATAGTTCATTCTTATGCCAATACAGATAGGCATATAGTATGTGTGTCTATAGCTATAGCACAGTTCTTTTTTTAAAAGTGATTTTGCATGCAAAGTAAGTGTGTTTTTTCACATCTGGACCATGTACTAGACAAATTCATTTCCAAATAACAAACCATAACTTACCGGAGCACTAAATTTTACTTCAAAACAAACATAAATATTATTTTGACACTTGGATACCTTATACAGCAATAAACAAAGCCATTAATAAAGACAAGAAGGCATGTCTCCATGCTCCAGGAGATGCCAGACCCTTTTTGAAAGGGTCGGGTGGCTTTAGAGAGAGGTAACAACCTCATTAAAGCCTTTAGTCTGTCTGGAGATTTTCTCATTTGTTCAGGCTGAGAGACGTCTCGCTTTTTTTCCAAAGGATTAACAAACAGAAGAGGAGCAGTGCTTCCTTGTCCAAGTTATTATTTTTAATAAGAAAAATAAATACTAATTAGAATACAAACCAAGAGCAGTCCTGATGAAGTGGAAATGTTTTTCTCCCCCACCATTCAACAACTGGACCACAGAGACTGGATAACCATACAAGAGAAGGTCTCATTTAATTGACTGATGTACTAGAAACCTTTGACAGAGAGTGGTCAGTTTGAACTCTGGGCTCAGTAATGAGCTCTCAAGTTCCCTCTTTGACAGAATGGATCACAGTGGTGCTGCATGACTTCATTTAGCTTCATTTTATAATTACGAGCCTGTTCTTTACTATTTTTCCCCAGCTTAAATACCACTTTTTCAAAGCGATGCTAGGGAAAAAAAGAAATGAAACCAATTTTAATGAACTCATGCAAATATAAGCCTGGTGAAATGAAATCACAGACCTAAGCAGAATACTGCATTGAGCACATTTGTATGTTTTATGCAAAGCTCATCTAAATTTGAGTAATTGGACCTAATTTGGCAATCTGCACAATCAGTTTGCAAACTTCAACCACTGAATTTTAAGTATGAGCTTGGAAAATCATTAACATTTGTATCTATCACTGTGGCCCCGATCCAGCACAGTACTAAAATCTGTGTTCAAGTGTTTTGAATTAGGTCTTAGTGTACGCACAGCATCCAAGGAGCTCTAATTACAGAGAAAAGTCATTGATATGTTCAGATCACACAATTTTAATCTCAAATCAATCTCAAATCACAAACCAAAGCTCAAATCTCTGAAGCTTAAGGCTGGGAGTCTTCCTCCAAAAAGCCTACTGTCTTTATTCCTAGTCCATGCCACGCTATCTGAAAAACGTTCCCCAGATCATAACCACTGCTTATTGCTTTTCATCTCCACCCTCTCCTCTTCTCCAAGAGTCCCTGTTGCCTGCTGTTTCCCTCCTCATGCAGATGTTAACCCGGTGCTTTTACTTTCTGTACGCACCCGGTCTCCACTGAGCAGTGCAGGAACGGGATGTGCTTTCCATGCTCCAGGAGCGTGGCGAGAGCATCAAATGGGTTTATTAAAGGGCAGTTCTCCCATGCTCTCCCCAGCATGAGCTTTGGCTGCAATGAGAGTTATTTTTCATTTGTGGTTCATCTTTCTTCAACAAAAAATGCAACGGGTCTTGAACTTATAAAAATGTTCTTGCTCCAGATATCTTAAAATGCTTTGTAGGAAAGAAAACTGTTTCCTGTTCAACTCTACTCATTACTTCTTTTTTTTCTGAAGGCATCTTCTTAAAGGGAAGGCAAAGCACATTTTTCAAGGTGAAAACTGCCAGTCTGAATTTGAATCAAAGTCTGAATCCATTTCAACGGGAAGCTTCACAGCTTCCCAGCAACTTGCTTGAATACAGGAGGGTAAGCAGCCTGCATCATGAACCCTCTTCACACAACCAGAATGCCACCAGAGTTTAAATATGGTTGTGTGTCAGTAAAACAATTTTGTATCATAGGCATAGCCAAGATCTATTAAGGCAGAACTGCGCTAGATCACATGCAAGTTCAGTTTCTCTCCATGTGTCCTCAGGAAACGTGTTAAGTGCTCACAGCTCTAACACAGATTTTCAATACATCTGCAAGACACAACAACGCACACGCGAGCTGGGGGAAAGGGGAAGATCTGATTCTTTCCAGTGTACAACCTAGGGATATTCGGCACATTTCAGCATCACGGCTTTACGCCGTCCTGTGCCTCCTTCTACTATTCACCATTTTTTTCCCACTGGCTGGTTCACCACTGGATCCTGGGTATCCACCCATCACTGATGTGGCAGGATGCAGCTTGCTCACTCACTCGGCCACAAAGCTCAACCACCCTCCAGACTCATCACGGGGATTTGCGCACCAGGACACGGTGGTGGAGGGCAGGTGTAACTTTGCGTAGTGATGAGCAAATGCTACAGTCCAGCACCTCAAATCCCAACAAGTCCTGCCTCCTCTTTCTATATCTCCAATCAGTTACTTATACGCTGGATCACAAATTGCTGTCACAAATCAGATTTCATATTTTTGTAGGTCAGCTTAAGACCAGTGACTTGAAGCAATGCGATTTAGGCAAGAATTCAGAGGAGCATTTCCTCAAATCAGGACTGCTTTGCAAATGATTCCTGTTGTTCGTGGAACTTTCACAGCGTAGCCAGTTACAGATACTTGCTTTCTCTTTCACCATTATCATGATATTGCTGTAGTCAAATTCTCTCCAATTAATCTGAGAGTAGTAAATTCAGACCTTTTATTTTGCATCAGGAGAAAATTTCAAACTTATTCAGCTCCAACGCATTTTATGAAAATTGCTGCTTGGGTGGAGAGAAGTCTCTGGTGGAAAAAAGCTCAGGCCCGCTCCGACTGTAAGCACACAGGCCACGTACAGCAGCATCCCACAGACCTAAGTATCGCTTTACATGGAATAAACCAACCAGCTGAACCATACTGCATGTTCAGGACACGCTGCTTTTTCACCCAGGAACTATCAGGCCCTCACTAGATGGGCAAGTGAGAAATTACCAGCTGCTCTGACAACACTAAATCCGAGAAAGAGCATATCTTCTACAAGAATTCTTATTGCATGGCAAGCAAAGTTTCTACACCTTGGCAATTCATTCATCCCAGCCTGTCAGCTTGTACAAAAAGAGCTGTGGTTGTATTAAATTGGTTTGAAATGGGAGATGTCACCACAACTGAAGTTTCAAAATGCACCTGAGCAACACTGCTCTTTCCACTGCTGAAAGAGAGAAATGAGAAAAACTAACGGGGTTTAAAGAAAAAGACAACTGGGCAAAACCACTTCTGAAGTCATGGAGCAACACAGTCCCATCCAAGGGAACTGAATTTTACCAGCTGGCATAAGCTTAAACCGAGTATGTTGTACTCCCTCCAGTACTCAGTGTAGGCTTGTGCTTATCAAGCTCCAAAGTTTGAGCATTAAACCTGATCCAAAATGCTGAGAGACTATTCCTGTCAACAAGGGCTCAGTCAGGTGTCTTTATTAATCACAACTAACAAATATTTTAATACTGGGACCTTCGGGAGGAAGAGGCAGAGGGAGGCTATGTGCCTCGTTTCATATGAGGAGATGACAACTCAGATCTGCAGTGCCTGATTAATATTTTATGATTGCGATCCACTGGGTATGCGGTGTAATTCTGGTGGCTTGTTTTGCTCTACGTTCGCTGCATCTCCAATGTTATTTGCAACAGCTTTGTGGAACAACAACAAAAAGAGGTTTCATTCCCGCAGGACAGCATTGGCTGACCTCCCTCACTGCTTCATGTAATTCAGAGGGAGCAACCGTTAAACAGGAACTGAAAGTGCTTTTCAACTTTTAAAGGGAAAAAATGGCACCACAGATTTACATATAGATAGCATTTCAGAGAAGAATGATGCTGATTTCTCCCGCCTTGCATTTATTTACCAAGTCATCCTAACAGAGCGGTCAGAAGACAAGCCTGCAACGGGGCACTGCTGAATACCCATCCCTGTGTCATCACCAACAGTTCAGCGCGCTAGCATTAAAATGACATTAAAACACAGTGTGATCAATGAAAAGAGACAGTGAAAGCAAAATGCGTAACTTTAAGCACAACTCTACCACTGAGCTCCACCCTAGGACTTTGCAGAGGTCTCTGATCTAACTTTTTAGTGAAAAGAGGACAGTAACTTAAAATTTCACAGTCACTGAAGATGGGCATAGTGGAGTCTGTCTCACGTCCAGGCAATCACTGCATCCCAGAGGCACCAAAGCAGCCCAGATACCATACCAACACTGGCATACAGCAGACCTACTGCCTTCAGGGAATGCAATAGTAAAGACGGCTGTTCTGAATCAACATCATCTTATCACATCTCAGAAAGCTTTCTGGTTTCATCGCAATGTATGGATGTGGTGATTAATTTTTTTTTCCCCTCCGGTTATTCAAAAACCTTTAATAGCATATTACTCAAAAACTCCCATTCTCTCTTAGGAATATGAGCGATGCTTGTAATGAACTCTGTCTTAAGAAGGTATCTGTCAGTGAAAGACTGGGATATTTCTAGATCTCCACTCTCTTTATGCAGCTTAATGCTAATGAAAGGAAACCATTTTTTGCACACAGTGAAAGGGAACAGATGGTGTCACAGTTCTGCTGTGGAATTTAAGCGGAGTGACAACCTATACAGCAGATCATCATCATGGGTGAAACTCTTTTTAGGCAGTAGCATGGAGGGTTTATTTGTTTTTTATTTACTTATTACTATTCAATATCTTGAAAAGGTTTTTCTTTCCTTTTTACAATGAAACGTATGGAAATGGTATGACAATCTCACCATCCTACATAACCTCAGAAGACACATGAAGACCAGAATTTTAAAGACATTGTGAAGGGACAGCTGAAAAACAGCACCTCATATTGCAAACTATGGTTTTCCAATCATGTCCCTATCCATACACCAGTTGCTGGCGAGCAAACTGATGAGGTTAAAAGGGACACTGTCAAGCTGAAAATCACTCCTCTGTCTGAAATCTGGTCCCTACTTCCAATTATGCCGGCAAGACAGATGCCAGGGGAAAAAGAGATCTTTTTTCATTTTTAATACTTTTATATTTTACACTTTTGGTTGGCAATATTCTCTGTACAGTTCACCTCATTGTTTCCTTTCTAGGTTCACCTGTTTTCATGCTGGAGAAAAACAAAGGTTAAAAAAAAGCAGATAAAAATCATAGTTGGAAATTTACCCAGAAATAAGGAATTTAAAACGGACTTTCTATCCCATACATTTGTTGCTGCTGTTGTTTACTAAATTGTTACTGGAATTTTTCTGACCCTACTGACAATTGAGTCAGACATATGTTTTCATGTGCTGATCCTACTAGAGGCATCTGAATCCCCACAAAGCATCCCCCTCCGGTGAGACATTCCATATGCAACTTGAAGTTTCACAATTTTTACTGTTTTCACTCCTTCAGATTTATCTTCTTTCAGCTTATTCGAACTGCCTGTATGAGTATTTTATAGCGCATACCACTAAAAGCAACAGATGACATGCTCATCCACTCCACAGTTCACATCCACAATAGCCAATCTCTGCTGAGTCCATATCCCACAAGAAAAGGGATTAATCAGGCAGCGACATCCTGGGAGAACAACAAAGCTCAGGCTGCTAGGTTATGGTTCGGACCCCTCCAGGAAGGATCTGGACCCACTTCACTCTCTCCGAAACTTTAGAAAACATTTGCATGATGACAACCCCATTTTTGTACAGGGATGGATGATATGTGTCCAAAGCCACTCAGCTGCAAGCCTTATTACAGTCTTTACAGTAAGATAGGTCTTAGATACATCTATAAACTCAAATAGTCCTATTGGCACATTGCTATTTACAACATGCTCAATTCTGACTGTGGGGGACAACAGCAATCAGCCTGCAAGACGCTGTGAAGCCAAATTTATATATTCAGGTATGAGTTTGCATAGACGACGAGCTTGAGATCCAGGGAAAGCAGAGCAATACAAGCACCATTGCACTAAGTGCCCCAGTCTCCACCAGGTGTGTGTGCTCAAGGTATTATGCTCCTCTAGGTCTATAAAACAGCGAAGTCTAAAACTAAGGTCTAATATTAAAGAGAAGTTCCACTCTTCAATGCAGGCAAGGACCAGCTTAAAATCCCCCCATTTACCCAGGACATATATATATATCTCTTTATATATACATGGGGATAAATTAGCACTTTCTCATGCAAAAGGGGGTGCCAGGGCTCTTTCAAAGACCTAGCACCTCCAGTAACAGACCACAGGAACCATTAATCCCGCAACAGCAAACCATCCTTGACCCCAAAAGTGGCAATACTTACAGGACCGATCGCTCAAAGATACACTTGAGATGGGAGCACTTCAAGTGTAGAAAAGTGGCAAAATATTCACAGCGAGCGAATTCTAAACTCACTCGCAGGAGTTCACAAGATGTAACCTGCTGCTTAACACGTCTTGCAGGGAGGGACACCTCCTTCAAGGAGAAGTGAAACGCTCAGGTTTTAAGGCATTTACAGGGCATTTCTTAATCGTGTCAGGTAAAATCACTACTGTGCTCCAAAGCACCCAGGCTCTTGCTGCAGAAACTCAACAGCTATTACACAGCAAGTGTGAAGTGAAGAAGCAGAAAGAGAAGAGATTGTCAGTAAATAGGGTTAATCCCTGCAGGTAATACCCTTTCCGTTAAATTGTGCAGCGTTTTCCAGTCTGCAGATTCTCAATCCCATTTAACATCTCTCTCACACTGCAATGAGACACATCTGAGCTCCCACTCTTCCCCTCACCCTCCCCAAATTCTGCAAGGCTGTTTTTGCAGGCAGCAGCCAGTTAAACTAAAGGCTGCTGGTACTACCCCGGGAAGCTGTAGGGGGGTGGGTGAGCCGCACAAAAGATCTCAAGACAAAAGGCCATCCTTTTCATCCTTTTTTCTTCTTCATTTTCTCCAGCTGAGCCATAGCTTTATTCAATCAACACTTAAAAAATAAATGCAAATGTAGGAGGGGGTAGGGACTGGGAGGGGGGATAATATGAGGCAACACCTATTTTAATACAATCAAATTTAGTGGGTGAGGGGATGTGGGGAGAGCCTTCAGCTCTCATCTTTTCCCTGCTTCCAAACGAGCACTTTAGCCCCCTTCCCCAGCGCTCACAAAAATCCATGCAGCATGCTACAGATATTTTCCGATTATTTTTTTTTTTTCCAGGCAAAGATGTAAAGGGCCTGACACCAAAAGGACAGCGAACATCTTTGCATTCCCAGCAAGACCCGCACAGTGTACATAATCATATGAAAAACATGGCTGGCTGGTGCATCGACAGATGCAAACGAGAAATACCAGACTTAGCCTTATTTAGATCACAGCAAAATTAAATGGGGAGGAGAGGGGGAGGAAGGGAAATAATTATGGCTGTGTAACATGGCTGCACAATTTTCAAAGCCTCATGACTGCCAGCTTGCAGGGAGCAATGAAAATGTGTGTCTGCTTTAAAGGGAGCTGTTCCTGCCACCCCTGCAGCACAGCCCGTTCATTCAGCTATCCATCCAGCACAGAGGCACGCTGGCCAGCAAGCACGAAAGGCAGGGAAGAACTAAAATAGTTTACCTGATCAACGTAACTTCATGGGAGCTGGAGGTAGGAATTCCAGAAGAAATGCAGCAAGGAAGAAAAAAAATTTGCTTGGATCCTTCTGGCAGTCCACAGTCTCATCTACATGCATCTGAGCAAGCCCTTACCAGCAGCTGCTTCTTTTATCAAGCCCACAGGCACAGCAAATTAGTCCGGTTAGACAGTTCAGTCAATGTGGGCTATTCACAGTGTGGCTGTTGTGCGAGCCCGGCTTCTCCTGTCCCCCTGTCCCTGGGTAGGCACCCGCCCACCTCCACATGGCCCTGGATAAACACGGCTCGCAGAGCACCCACCGAGCAAACCACATGATCCTGACGATCACCAGCGCGGGCAAACGCTGACTGGACCTCTCGCTTCGCCCAGCAAGGCGCCGGGATCGGGTTAAAAAGGCAAAGCCTAAGAATGGGTTTACTTTAAAGAGAAAAGCCCTCTTCCTCCCCACCTTTTTTTATCCTTTTTCCCCCCTAAGGAGGAAAAAAACCCCCAAAACTACCAAATGAAAAGATCTGAAGATGAGTAATACCTTCCAAATCAACTTAGTTCTGCCAATGAAGCATCACTCTGAAATGAAGTGTCATTCAGACTTCTAATTTGCACAAAGCCTCAGACAAGAGACCCTGGATGAAGCCTGATGTGGTCCCGGAGAGAGATGCTGACCATAGCCACTGCATCCTTGGTGTGTATAAAGCCGTAGATTTTCAATGTTGTTTTAAAAAAGAAAACGTGACAAGCCCTTTTTTTTCCTCCTCCTTTCCCCACCTCGAACCATCTTAAAATACGCATATAGAAACAAACACACACACACTCCAAAATAAAGCTCTAATGAGGTGGCACGCACTGTCTGCCATCCTTGGGAGTGGGGAGCAAGCCTGGTGGACTTGGCATACGAGGCATATGCCTCTTAAATACACTCATGAGTGGGATTCACAGGGTCAAACACGACGAAGAAACATTTATACAAGCCTTTCGATTTTTCTATCATTGCACAAAGGAGAGAAGGACTAAGTCCTCCTCTCTCCCTCCTGCTCCCCAATATATCTTTAGGACTAACAGCAACCTTTTTCCTCCCCTCCAACATAGGAAGCAAGTATGTATATGGAGGGGTGCTATAAATACACGCACATATATCTCCTGTAAACACAGTTTCTCCCGGTTATCTAAACTCTCCCTTCACAAACTAGCACATTTAATTGGAAGAGTTCTCCAAACAATCTGGCTGATCGCTGACGGCTGCCTACTTCACGTCAGCGTTCGCACTTAACTGGGAGTCAGTGTAAGCCATCCACATAAACCAAACGCAAACACTGATAAGGTATTTGATGCTTAAAAAAAGGCAGGTTTATCCAAAAATGGGTTAATAGAAACACATCATGGCATAACACCACCCAGTTGTGTAGCTGGCTTAAAAATCCTGTCTCTGGAGCCATTACACACAAACCACACAAACACAAGACTCCATAAAACCTTCTTCCTTTTCTAAAAAGGGAAAGGAGCTCAGCGTTTTTATGGCTCTGAAAGAAAAGTTTGAACTTACTCCTGAAATTCCTCAGAGGCTTAAGAAAAGAGAGAAAAGAGTAAAAGGTAGAGAGGGGAAAAAAGAATAATAAAAGAAACAAACCTCATGCTTCCTATGCAATTCCCAGCTTCATAATGTTGTAAGGCTGGCGATACCCAAAAGCAAATGAAGCCTTAATCAAGACCTCTGTCCAAATGTGACTGTAGGCAGTAAGAAACACCTCAAGAAATGTAAGACTGAAGTGTGGAAAGCTCTTGGTATGGGTTATAAATTAATTTCAAACTTGGGGGAAGAAATGAAACACAAAAATATGAACTGGAGGCGCAGGGAGGGAGCAGGGCCTTCAGCAGTCCTGAAAGGTAAAGCTGTTCCTCTGCCTGCCGGCAATTTCCAGCCTCAGCAATAAGCTGATATCTTTAATTTGCTCCTGTCTGAGTGGGGAGGTTTGGTACTACCCCTTCGCTCATCTCTGCTCACTCGTTACCTCTCTTGCCTGAAAGGTGAGAGGAAGCAGGAGGCAGGATTGAGGTCACTTCGGGATTGCATTACAGAGTATTTAATAAGCTCGGCACATTGCTGTCCCTCATCCCATATGGAAGTATGATCCACGATCCAGGGTAAGGGCAGTTTATACTGCCAGCAAACCTACAGCTGCTGCTTGTATAAATATGCAAGCAGCTGGGGCAGCACACTGTGGGCGGTACACGGCCTGGGTAGGGTCAAGCACATCCACCGGAGAGCTGTGGGGGACAGCTTTAGTCCTGAGGAGAGGACAGAAAACACTTCCCTTCTGTTTTATTTGGCAAATAGGAACACAATCGACATGGCTGTGGGAGAGGCAAAGGATGCTGCACCCCCAGTGCCTCTCCTGGTGATCCGCTGGCTCCTTGCAGGAGTGAGCATGCTCATCTTTGCCCACCGTTTCA
Organism: Cariama cristata; assembly: GCF_000690535.1. Classification (NCBI taxonomy): domain Eukaryota; kingdom Metazoa; phylum Chordata; class Aves; order Cariamiformes; family Cariamidae; genus Cariama; species Cariama cristata. The sequence goes on from NW_009621858.1 coordinate 54,470, forward strand.
GCAAGATCCATGGCTCAGAGCAACTCCAGGTGCCCAGAGCACAAGGGCAAAGCTGGTGAAAATTCAAGCAGGAACAAAAGATTGAGTAGGCACAATGCAAAGATAATGCAGGCCAGGTGTGATACCCGCAGTGCAAAGCACAGCTAGCCAAAGACCTATTTTTCAGGCTTAATTAGAATTAGGCTTGATAAAAGGCCAAACGGTTTTCCCATTTCAGTCAATAGGATTTTGTCGCTATCCTTGATGGCAGCAGGATGTGGGACATTAGGGAAAAAAAAGGATCCAATTCATCACCTTGAATAGGTGAAAATGAAAGTCCATCCTTTACTGTCCCATTTGATTCCTAAAAGACAGCTTAGAGCATTGCTAAGATTTAACTTAGTATTTCTTAAAAATAATTTGAAGCAGGATAAAGTGATTTATAAGTCATTTTTCCCCCTGCATATTTGATCACTTGTTAAGGGAATACAATCTAGTTCTCAAAAAATCCCTTGAGATCTTTCTCTCCAGGGATCTCAGAAGCCCTGAAGCATCCCTCAAGACCAGCGATGGCTGCAGTGTCACTCTGGTACAGGTAACACATGTGCCCCTGCAGTCACAGTCTCCTGATGAAACGCTAATGCTCACCATGCAGTCCTGGGGTTAGCCAAGACTCTGTAGGTAGGAACGAAGGGAGGAGAAAAAACAGAGGCAACCTTAAAGCAGCACGAAGACGTGACTTCAGAAAAAAAACAGTTGGAGCCCGTATCCACAAGATTCTGTGTTGCAGAAGGAGGTAAAAACCAACCTCACCCTTTGAAGCTAGCTGGCAGCACAACTGGTTCGTTCCCAACTTCTCTCAGACTCTAATTGGACACTTACTTCACTATATTTATTTATTTCAGGCAGGAGAGGAGAGGAAGGAAGAGGGTAAAAGCCTGATCAATGTAGTACAGACACACATCTCAAAGAGAGGAAGATCTCAGTTCATTGCTTCATCTGTAAGCTGGTCCTTCACATCTGTACTCTTGCTAAACAAGGAACACACGTGTGTGTCCTTGGAGACCAAATCTTGCTTTTTTCAGGATACTACAGGAAGCTACATGAATGAGGCACAATTCTGAAAAGCAATATTCACTGTCATCTGGAAACCGTAATCAACTATGTGCACTGTTATTCACTGCTTTTTTCCTCATATTCATTGATTTTAGGAACAGACAATTTAATCTACGCTGTATAAAGCAGGCCTAAAATGTCAATGAGTTCCTCTGGTACTGAGCCCAGGCAGATAAGATTGCAGAACTATTACCAGTTTTAAAAAAACAAAACAAAACAAACAAAAAAAAAAAAAAAAAAAAAACAAAAACCAAAAACAAATAAAAGAAAACAACAAAAAAATTCAACCTACAATGTTTTGATATTCCTTCTTGCTTTTACATAGAATGTCTGGAAGTGCGTATTCTATGACTTCCTCCGAACAGCAATTTTTTTTACTGAGAAATGGAAGTATACTGAAAATGTCTAGCTTTGAAAAAGTCCAATATGAAACTTTTACTTGGACTTCTGGTACACTTGTATGTTTCAATGTGAAGTGGTTTTTCTTTTTGTTTTGCAAGAGCAGAAGCATGAAAATTCTTAGTGTTACAAAAGTAAAACTTCTCATTTTTAAACTTCTCCATGGATTTGTATAATAAAAATAGTCTTTAAATGATATCCCTCATATCGTAAAATATCGCAGTTAAGCAGATTCTAGTTGATATATAGTAAATGACAATTTTAATAATCACAAAACAGCAAGATGACAACCTTCATACCAAATAAAACTCTCTGTTAAAGGAAACAGTGCTTGCTGTACTGAACCAGAGGTGTTTCACCCAAGTGGTCAATGACTAATATTTTACCAGTATACAACCCACAAGCAAGCTCTGAGACGCTATATTTACCTATACCTGAAAATCCCTTTCTCACCCTTCCAAGACATGCAGCCCCCTGAAGAGTAAGAGCATTTCCCCCAGAGCACCACACAGACAGCATTCCCTTTTGATGTTTATAGATGTAAGTAGAATCAATGATGCTAGAAGGATCTTTTACAGTTTCACCACGGTGTTTATCGCTGTATCCCAGCCTCACTCAGACTGCAGAGATGCTCTGCAAAGTATCATTTCAGGTTTGTTTCCCTGCTATGGAGTGTCTCTTTTTCTCGCATTAGGAATGAGCAGAAAAAGGACTGATCAGTTTTCCAGTGCTTAATAGATGCTGGCACAACCTGGCCTCCACTATAAACAAATAGCCTCAGCACATGAAACCCCTGAAGACTGATTAAAAGTAAGCCTGATTTCATCTGCACTGGTTGTGAGCAGCCATTAATATTGTTAACACACAACCTTTTGTTCTGCATAGCTGGAGGGCAGCTCACATTGCACTCAGCTGAGGCACCTCTGAAGGTATGTTCGCTGCCAGTGACATGTATGATTACGTTAATGGTGCTTAACATTTCTTTAACAGAAGGAAAACTGACACCAGTAATATAGAAATTGATACTTGGACATAAAGTGATGACATTAAGTTCAGGGGTGGAAGTGGCCTTGCTGTCAATGCAGCCATGCAGATTCATACAAATGTGAGGGAAGAAAGCATCTGGGCTGAGATGGCCACAGGTGATGGACCATAAGCAACTGGGTTTCCTTTTGAAAGAGCCAAGTCCTAAGCACGGCAATGGTGGTTTTGGACAGAAGAAGATGGAAACACTGGAAATGTTCAGCAGAGCATGAGACCAAAGGGGCACTGAGCCAAGAGACCGTTCCTTGGAGTCCTCGAGACCCCAGGGGAACTCCTACAAATGCCTGTGGTGGGAGGGAGGTCTGTACTTTCCTGTGCCTTACATCATTTTCCTATCATTGATTCAGTGTTCTAGGATTGGAAAATTATGACTGGCTTTATGGTCTGGCAGGACACGAGTACATGCGCACCATCCACACTAACAACCCAGCGCTTGGCTGCTCCTCGCCAAGGGAGCTGTACAGATTTACCACAGCTGTAATTCTGGTCCTTGCTATTTCTTTACAGGCCTAAGAAAAGGATAATTTTAAATCAAAATTAGGTGATGCAAACTCTAGGGAAAACCCTGCAGACAAAATGATCAGGATACAATTTTTCCCGCAATACTGAAACATTAAAATTTAAGTCTGACATTTTTAGAAAGACATGAACTGACAAACAGAAGAGGAATACAAAGTTGTCCTCACTCCTCCCCCATCTTCATGTCTTCTTTAAAAATAAACACACAGAAGAATAAAACAAGCATTTTAGAAAGCGACAGCCACAGCCACGACTCACTTCATTACACACTAGAAGCTCCTCCATCCACGGACCCACGGGAATGCTCCCTTCCTCACGTCTGCTCCTCCTGACAGTAGCTGTTAACGTGAGCCAAGCTCAGACATGCAGCCGATTGACATCAAAGGATCCACTTGATGCAATTATTTCCATTTTCAACTATTTCGTCTTAATGACCACTGCAAAGTTGTGCTGTAGGAGACTAGACTTAAACCTAAACCAATTCAGATCACGGCTTCCAGTCTGCCAAGATGACCTGTCTATTCAGACCAGCTCTAAAATCTCATTAATTTTAGACTAGTATGATGCTTCTCCCAAGTAAAGGACACCTGGCAGCAATCTACTCATCTGCAAAGAGCTCAAACAACAACAATAATAAAGAAGCTTGCAATCCGGGTGATCCAGTTGCAGCGTACTCTGCCCTTCTGGACCTATGTGATCACAAGCACCGGGAGCTTAGCCCATTCCTGCAAGGTGAGAGCCAGCTCTCTTCCCATAAACGCTCCAGCCTCACAAGCTGTGCTGCTGAAAGCCACGTGAGTTTCCCCAGCCAGGGGGACTATCTCCTCCTCAGCAGGATTTTGAGATCCTTTGCACAGGAGCGATAAAACTTCCCTGAACACAGATGAATCAGGGCGCTAGTTTGCTTTCCTGGCTCCCTCACTGCCCCCTTCCTCAGCTCCTTGTTTCCAACTGATGCCCGCAACGTCACCTTGCTCACGAGGTCCACATAAAGGCAATGGTTTCCAGTGCAGGTTTACGGATTGCCTTGGTACACCACCACCAGACTTTTTATATGCCACTGCCAACAACCAGGCTTTGCAAACCTGTGAAGCATGTACTGAACATGTGCCATGAGACCCATCCCACCAGCAGCTCAGAGGCATGATATGTCCTACTGCTCCTTCGTGCTGTAGAACCAGTCTGAACATGCCCATGGGCCCCAGCAGACCTGCCAGCCACCCCCCCACTAACTCCTCCCTCTCCTTGCTGGAAATGTGGGTTCCTCCCAGCATCCATGCCCACCCAACCCAGCTGGCCATCGTACACCGCAATTCAGCACACTTGAACTGCTCAGGAGCTGCAAACTGCTCAAAAGGCTCAGGCTGACCACCCACCCCGTCTTACCACAGGCTGACTGATGACCCACCTGTAACTGGTTCGTTTAATTCTGTCTTCAAACAATATTCTGTGAGAGAAACTATTATTACTTGAAACACAGGAGAGATCAGGCTGAGGATTAGAAACCACATGTCTAATTTTTATTGGTTAGGAACACGAATACACATTTATTCTTTCTTCTATTGTTTCAACCCAAAGTTAATTTTCCTCAGTTCTGCTACCAAACATCAAGCAATAAACAGCTCATTCTTTTCATTTACACTTTGGTGAAATAACGAGTAATAGCAAGCCCTTAAATAGAGCATGGACTCTTTGGAATTCAAGACACTTTACACAAGAACCAAACAACAGCATTTGTACTTATTAAAAAAAGCCAAGCGCAAAGGGACACAGAGGAAGGGAGCTTATTTTCCTAAAATGAAGCAGCCAAACAAGGGCAGCACTGAGTTTTGTACCCGTGGTTCCCGAATGCTCGGTGTGCTGTCAGCCGGGACAGCAGCTCGGCCGTGCTCTCCAGGCCAGTGACTCCAGGAGCCGAGGAGAACGCACAAGCAAGATGTGGACGGGAGGCATGTGAGCATGGCTCACTGCTTAGAATGTGGGTTGAATCAGCCTCAAATCCCCCCCTGCACCTAGAAATTCTCTGCCTGAATACAAATGCATCCCAGCTTCACTGCAGGGAATTGCAATGATTAATGCCATGGACCAGCCCATTACAGGCCTCCCATTAAATCGTATCCAAAGACAGAAATGGATTGATCTTGAATTGTATTTAAAAGTTAACCAAATAGCTGTGCACTTTTCCAGAAAATCATCTCCCTATCAGACATGAAACACCTCCCACCGCCACCACTCCCCTAAAAACCAACAAACCACAGTACTTTGTATCCGCAGCTATGCCCAAGATGTTATTAGAAGCGAGAACAAGAGAAGAGAAGGCTGGTAGTGGCTATGCCTGTCCAGCCAGATTAGATCACCAGCAAGCGTCCCAAGAAAGGCAGGGGCCAATGCCATCAGCCATTTGTAAAGTGAAATACATGTTCCATTCAAATAAACGTGAAGTTTCAAGAGATACAAAAGAGGACGATTTCTGGCACCAAAGCCAGGCTCTTATCCATCGTCTCGTTTCCGAAATGAAAGCCTATCTGTGCCTTTGTCTCTCTTCTGGTGCAGTTATAGCTCTGCAGCCAGCTGCATATAACAGTCGAGGAAGTGAGCACAGAGCAGTAAGAGCCTGCAGTCGGATATGTTTTATAGCCAAACTACAGACCAGGTCCACTTTCTGGAAGATGTTGTACTAACAAAGAATAATGAGACTGACTCCTGCTTGAAGGCACCTATAGTTAAGTAATAACGATCTTTCACCCATGACCCGTTCTGATACGCTGTTGTCAGTCATTTGAGTCAGGAAAACGCGTATTTGATGCATGGAATAACTCACCCAACCGTCGTGAATTACAAGGCAAGGTTTGTCTCACTGAGAATGGAGCAGCAGAGTGCCAAGGGCTTCTCAGCAGATGGAAAAGAGCTCACACTTTTGCAACGGGGGTAAAACAGCCTCCTGCCACTTTTCCAGTGTAATTAAATTAGGCCAGATCGATGCCAACTGTATATAATTTTGTGTTAGATTTATAAAGAGTTACATAGCATTTACATTTCAAAACAAAATTCTAACAACCCTTGACTAACAGTCTGAACACCAGAGATTCAGCAATGAACCCAGAGAAATTCACACAATGTTTTAAATCCAAATGCGGTGGTCTTTTAATGCAAAACAACTGGGAAGTAAAATATGTATCAAAGCATGAAACTAGTAAGCCTTGCATCTGAACCAAGAAAAAGCAACACAGCAACATAAATTACAGTTAAAAATCCCCCCCAAACACAGAAAAAATAGTATTTCGAATTTTAAGTGTTATCAGTGCAAATCAAGGTAAATTATTTATCTCAGCATGATTTTTAAGCTGACTCAACATCCTTCTATAACTATGTGCCTGCTTAAAATTGAAATATCTTCATGCTTGAGTGGAAAGCCAGATGAAACACAGCGTGAGCACCTCCGTGTGTGATGACTTTGATGTGGCAGCTCTGTCCCTGGCCTGCTGGAGATTTGGGGGATTGCGCATTGCTTTTCTGTGCCTCAGTTTCCTTTTCAGACAACCACCACCTTATAGACTTCATTTGGCATTGAGTTCATTTGGAAAGCCACAGTCTACTGGTGGAAAGCACCAACCCAGTACATTATTCATCTCTTCCTTCTCACTCCAAGTATCCCATTGGTAATTAGAAGGCAAAAAGAGATGTTTTCACACCTGTGAAAGCAGCTATCTCACAGTGCTTGTCTCATCAGAGCAAAGATGAAACCACACACAACCAACCCACAGAACAGAACCTGCAAGGAGGGTGGGTGGGAAAACAGTTGCCCCATTCCCATCCCCATGGCCACCTCAAAGGCGTCAGCCCAACCTGACCTCACCCCACAGCTAATCCTACTGTTTTTCGAGGCCTCGGGGGTGTTGGTACCCAGCTATTAGTACATGAACCCTCATTTACTGACAATCTCAGACTTAGTTAACTGTATCTTTTTGAAATATGGAAATGTGTGGGAAGAAGCAGTGAGAACTTTTAAAAATTGCAGTACTTTGATCCTAATTAACAGAGTTGACTGAAAGCAAAATATGTGGAGCTAATTTTCACAATATTTTTCCACCATTCCTAGACAGAGACTTTTTCCTGGCACTGTTTAAAATTAATGAAGTAAATATGTTTGCATATTTATCTTTTCATTACATGGAAACAACAACAAGGAAAACAGATTGAACTGATAGCAGAATTCTTCCACTCCAAAGCAGTCTGGATGTGGTTTTTGTTTCAGTTCATACAATGCAACCCAAATCAAACAAGCAATGCAAGTTCACTGGCCATGTAAGTAATCAGTTTTATCCAACAGAGCTACTACAAAACAACTGCTGTAGGAATTGACCCCTTCATTTTATTTTTGTCTCTATAGAGAGATACTGAAATGGTTTTCCAGGAAGACAACATCCTTCCTGAAGTCTAAGAAACAAATCACTTGCCAGTTGCCCCACACCGGTAACAAGAAATGTACTCTACGTCAAATGCTACCATACGGCTAATAGACTCAGGCAATAAAAAAAAAAAAAGAGTAAGGACATACAGATACAGGTTCATTAGGACTCTTGTATTAATTCCCAACTTGATCTTTTCATTTTTTGGAATCTGTGGCCCAGAATCTGCAAACAGAAGTGCCTGAGAGGTCAGTGGTCCCTACACCACATTGCAAACCATGATCTGGTCAGGATTTTACACGTGGGATGAGACGAGCACAGGAAGCCATCTGCATGACTGAGCTGCAGCTTCAGCAAACTCCATGCAGAGAAGATAGTCAGCTTGCACAAGTCCTGCTCAAAGCTGCAGGCAGGTCCCAGAGTCAGGGGGAGTGGGATGTGATTAATACGTGTGCAGATAAAGCATGAGCAGAAGCTTGGCCTTGCAAGAATGGTAAGCAGAGGCAGAAGGTAACAGCCTTCCCTTTGAGTTTGAAAACTGCCAGCTTGCCCCCAAGTCTGACCAGGCTCAACATCCCCTGGTCATGAAGATCCTACTCATTCCCATGGCACAGCACTTAGAGGGAGGAAACCCTTCCTGCCATCAAATCCCTTCAATTTAAATGTACCCCATAAAATACCCATTAAACTTCTGGCTAGGCATCCTCTGCCCTGGGAGACAGGGTGAGAGAAGATTGCATCTGGCATCAGAAGTCGCCTCTTCTTATCCAGTTTTACCTTAATTATCACAGATACAATAATTCAGTAAAAAACAGATATATTTTTTTTCTCAAGGGTCACAAAGGCTAAGTAAATGTGATGGATTTTGTGCTACTCAATGATTCCTAGTTATGCCTTGATTATTGTATCGATTGCCATTACAAATGCTGAGTATCCATGATTGAAGTGATAATTAAAAAGGCAAGTCATACTCAGCAGTTGTTCCTCTATTATTACAGAGCTATAGGTCTTGGACTAGGCTGTTCGCAGCATTGATTTTACGTGCATATACACAAAACCCTATGGAAACACAGATTTCAGAAACTACAGGAGAAAAAACAAAGAGAAAAGAACTATTATCCCCTCTCCATCATCACATACTAGAGAATTAACTAGTGTGCAGAGTTATTAGTTTTTGGTCTACCTGGAAGAAAAGAACAGAGGACATTTTCACCCTGATGATGACATTTCAACCACAAAATTTTGCTCTATTTTCAAGTCTGTGATGATCTAGAAGAGATGTTGCTTTTGTGAAACTTCATCTGCTGTATAGCTTTTATTACAGCTTTGGCACTTGGAGGTGAAACTACAGATAGACCATTTCTTACTTCCCTCCTAAATGGCAGATGTCAGCTACACCATCATGCACAGAAGACAAAAAAAACCTCTTCCATGCTTCTCAGTTTGTTTCTGGTCCATCAGTTAGGAAGTTTTGGCTTTTTCAACAGTGCAGTTTTCTTTTTTGGAATGTGAATGAGGAAGATCATTCAAGTGACACTGTGGTAAACGGTATGGTAACTACAAAATCCTTTGTTACTTTTTTGCCACAAAAGTCTAGGAAACAGCGACGGATCTCAAAAGCAAATGTTGTCTACGTGCATAAAAGCGTTTGCTCTTTGAACTTCACTGAGATGAAACAGTCATTACTGTATGAAAGTCTGAGCATTTTCTTCTATTTTGCAACAATTGTCAAGAAAGTGAAAGCTTTATTTGATTTTCATTCACATGTGAAGACAAAATTTACTACTCTAGTGGAATAGACAGTGTCAGAACAGTTTTAAATTGTAATGCTATCACTTTAACATCTTTAAGGCACGTTTTAGAAGATAAACTCATCTGCCTATAATGACTAAATGACACAGTAATGGAGAAGAGCTAAAGATTTTCTTATGGTAATAAAAGGGAATACTTCACCCAGAGAAAGAAAAGCAGAGATCTATGCACTTCCTAGAAACACTTTCAACAATCTTTCAAAATAATGGAAGAAAAAATACATGTATTATATTTATACACACACACTCAGACTAAACCAAGACTGATGTAGGTCTAGATTTCTGACAGCAACTATCACTTCAGAGAGGCAGGATAAAAAAAAAAAAAAATTAAAAGACTCAGGAGCATATTTGATGCAGGAACACAATTCCAGGAAGGAATTGGCAGGTGATAGTCCTAGGATTGTTGAAAGCTGTTGGCCAATGCTAGCACTCCATCAATTTCCAAAAATACTTCAGAAGTACAGCTTAAATATCGCATATATGATGCATTGAAAAAGCTGTCTCAGCTGAAAGCCCTCAAATAGTAACATGGGGGAAAAAAACCAATATTATTTTCACTAATCCTCTGTGAAGCACCCCTGGCTCTATACAATCTAGTTAGCCTACATATTTTATTCTTTTCTGTATATCCATAAAGTATTGAACAAAGTTGCTCCACTGTTTTGCAAACACGAATGGCATAACTCTAAACAAAAGATCTTGTGGGTGCATAATCACAGTGATCTACATGTTTCCCTGGCTGCTGAATTTGTGAAACTATTGTCATTAGAAAAATCGCTCATCATAGTCCTGTGTGGTACACAACAAACACAGAATGAAATGCACTTCAAGGCATGATTTGCAACTGAAAGCCCATCCAAAAGCAATGAACACACTCCAATGGAGCTAAATGAAATAGCATGGCTCTGTCAGCCAGCACGTGAACCAAAAGATTCTACTTCACATCTGGTGGTAGGTAAAAACATGCTCAGTGAACTACAGCTCCCAAAGTACTTTGCAGAATATTGATCCCAGGTGAATCAGAAAGTAATTACAGCTGGACCACTAGGAGAACATAAAAGAAAAATACATTTTTTTAGGTGAGACAGGATAGCAATCCCAATATCAGCTGTATAAAATTGTCTTTGTCCTTTAATTAGATTCTTCATTTGTTTGCATTATTCCATTCAAATTCATTCAATAGCTGATCACTTAGTCAAGACTTTCCAAAAGCACAACTCTGTTTTGCATATGCACTGATGTAAAACAAATTTCTCCATTACAAAATAACAGTTGCAATCCTTCCTTCCCAACTGAGTACTAGAACATAAATATGCCCATTTAATGAGAATGCAGGACTATGAATGTTTATTAAAAGCATACAAGACATCAAACTGACGGCAGAAGTCAAAATATGATTTTTATCTTGTTGTCAATACTTGCATGCACAAATAAGTAGGAGAATTCATACTTTCATTATTCCCATTTAAAAATTGTCACAATCCAGTTTTTCAGTTTGAAAATAATCATACATATTTTCTACAAAAGAGTCACTTATACTTTATATTACATGAAGGGCAATTCTATTGATATTGTCACGTTAGGTCACATTTAGCAACACTTTCAGACACAAAAGCACCACCTTAAACCAAACAAAAATTCAGGAAAAAAACTATCCATACATCTGGCAAAACATCTGCAGCTTTGGGGGACTGGAAGATACGCTCTTAAATTCCTGACTCTCTTAGAAGGTCAGTCACTGCTGTTGTTCCCTTGCACTAAGAACAAGATCTCTGTCCTTGACCTGAGATGCTGACCAAGCTACAATGACAATGTGGTCTTTCTGGCTTTTGCATTCTTCATTATGGACATTTCAGGAGGTACTGCCAAGGGAAAGCCGGGTCACAGCCCCTTGGCGTTACTCACAGCGAACCACACTATAGCCACTGGTTGTCATACTGGTGTCCTTATTTATGCACCTAACTAAAAAAAGATGACAAAAATCTATGTATTTTTCATTCCTGGCTCTGAGGCATTATCTTGGTTTGGAGATAAGAAATCCCTGTAGGTGTCCAAGTTTTCCAGGGGAGAGGGAAGAAGAGAATAGTGGTGCTTTTTTTCTGAACTTCTTGAAAATAATCTGATGCTATCATACGTTACTGGTACCTCAACATTTGTGAGTGGCTACATTTTATAAAACAAAGCAGATGTATTGAATTAATGATGGGAATGGACAACAAGATTAACCTGTCCTGGTAGGACAGCTCATAAAACCTGCAAATACTCTGTTTTAGAGATGGAAAGCCTTTGCTGATAACAGACTCCAAGGACAGCCACCAAGCTTCTCCCCGGTTTCATCACAAATTGGGATTTTCAGACCCAGTGGCTGTTGGTCTCTCTGTTCACCCTGAAACTAATGGTAAAACTCCTCGTTCCATTGACTGAGGGAGAATCCGCCCAAGGAATGCAGCTGAAAATTGTAACTCTTGGCTTAAAGTTAAATAATAAACTGGTGTTCCTTACTAAAAACTAAATTAACTGCCACTGCAAGGGCATAAATTGCAGCAAGTGCAGCTGCAATACCGAAAGTTCTCAAATTTGACCATTCAGGAGGTCACAGATAGAGTGAAAATGCCACTTCCACATTTTTCTTCCAGAAATACAAGGTCAAAATTAACAGTTAAGATGCAATGATGAACATATCTCAATTTATGTCACTCCACTCTTGTGCTTGCATGCTCCCCAAACCTGATTCTGAAAAGACCTTCTTCCATGCAAATACAATCCATTATATCGGCACAATTAAACTTAACGGTATCATAAAGTCAGTGAGCATCTGGAAGTATTGATAAGGTTTCAGTTTATGGACACTTTGGTGGGGGAATTGCTGTTTTCTTTTACATAATGATACAGCTATTATGGATTTGGGGAGGCTGGGCTTAGAGGCTTTTCTCCCTGCTTTCAGTTTAACAGTTTGCTATACCTTCATTCAAACATATATGCAAGATCAGTGGTACTGAACTTCTTCCAGTTTTAGTCTTGAAATATGGTATATATATAAAGAAGCTTTCTCATCGGTTCAACAGCTTGTCTTATCCTGATGTATTAGAATAAAGAGACGGCTCACTTTGGCCATATGTTTCAGTTGTTCCTCTCACTCCCCCGCTGTCTTTCCACACATACCATGACCGTGGACAACCTCTCCTTAAGTGGGCAAACAAATGGTTTAACTCAAGATTTGCACAGTGTTTGCTGACTTGTATGGGCTCCAGGATCCAACTCCACTTTATCATTTCAGGCAAACATATTTCTGACAGACACTGTGGTAATTAGAGCAGTTCAATTTTATTAGATTGATGACAGATTAAAGGCCAGGATCTCAACTAGCAGAAATCGGTGTTGCTACCCTGAAATCCATGGTGCTACACTGATCTATGCCAGCTGTGAGCGTGGCCCCAAGTCTTTTACATTGTTCTGTGCCCCCTTATATAACGAGATTTTTAAAATTAAATGTTTCCAAGCCTGTGTGTGTGGTCCATAATCTATTTGCCCAGTGTAGGATTCAATGACATTCTTGCATTCAGTTTCCACTTCAAATTGTCTGCTCCACCAAACGGTTTAAATTCATGAAGAAGAACACAACTGAATTTCATCTTAAGAGGAGTCTTTTCATCCCCATATAATGAAAATTAAAAAAAAGTAACATCTCATCTTCTGGGACCTCTGTAGGTGCCAGTGGGTCTGGCCTGTCTGTCCCTCATATTCATCTGAAACTTTTTAGTATGTCTCCTTTGTATCTCGCATCCCAACCATGTGAGCTACCTATAGTTCCAGTTGTTGCAGATTTCTATTAAGGAAAAAAGCAGAACCAACAGGCTCAGATCCAAGATCCATTAGCACAAACCCTGTTTAAGTGGCATCCTGATACAGGCACCAAATTCTCAAGGACTGAAAGCCCAGGCATGGAGATCCTCAAAACAATATGATCTCAGTAGACAAATGACATTCTTAATCCTGGGGAAGATCCTTAATTAAGGGGAAACCTTAAGGTCTTGTGGCCCTTCACTTAGTCTTTATTAGATGTTTTTCAACAGGTAACAGTTACCCACATACCAAACCTCACTCTTTATACAGCTGATAGTAAGATTTCCAACTATGTGTCAGAGAGTCCAGAGGCTGCCCCGGACTGTCCCCACATGAGCAGGTGACCTGGATGTGCAGGGATGAGCGCAAAGGAGGCCTTTTACATCAGGTGGGTCCGTGCCTGTTATTACAACCACAGGCATTAGCAAATCTCATCAAGTGCCTGTCTGACCTCACACCAGAGGTGGGTTGCATTTGTTTTGATTTGGGAAAGAAAAGAGGATAAAAATCCATTAAAATGAACCAACTATAAGAGGCAATTGACGCTATCGCATTTATTTGAAGGAGACATTATATCACAAAACATTTCAAGAGCTTTCTGATGTTTGGTCTATTTTTAAAGACTTTCAGTTAGTCATAGATGAACCTCAAAACATCCAGTGGCTTGATATGAATAAATATGCTTATCCAAGCCTGTGACCTGACATAAAAAAAGCTGCAGTGATTTATGCCAGCTGAGGAGGTTAAACTAGGAGACGGGCCTCTTGTAATGCATGAGGGTTTTTCGCTGTTACCACTCAAGTTTAGAACAACTCAAAAGAAAGAATCTTTTTCACAAGAAAACACCGCTATTATAATCTAGTCTGATCTCTCAAGACAAGCAAAGGATGTTTCATCCAGTAATTCCTCCATCACGGCTATAACTTCAACTTTAACAACGCAATACCTTTTAACATAGTATTTAAAGCACATGGATGTCTCCAAGACTGGAAGATTCCAACTCATCCCTTCAGAAGTTTGTCAGGACCCATTTCTTATGTAGTAAAACAACAAAACAAAGTCAAGATACTTAATACTTAAGTTCAAGAGACAGGCAAGAAGAGTCTTTCTTTGTTCTTTTAAATCTCTAGCTAGTGTTATGCAAATTCCTTCTTTACAAGGCTGAGGTATTTCCAGAGTGAAGAGTACTGTCCTGAGGTGTCAGTGCTGTCAGCTACCAGGATCAGAGCAGCAGTTCTTTATACAAATAACCACATGCATACATTAAAGAAATCCTTCCCATCAAATTAGTAACACGACAAATAAACAGATTAAAGACCAGCTTTTGAGCATGCATTATAAAGGAACTGATTGATCGTCCCCCAAGTCAGAGGATGCGCATATCCTGGAACAACTCAGGAAATTTGGTAGCAAGTGGCTTGAACCAAACTATAACACTGGTGAGTGGCCACTATACAGCGGCACTAGAGCTGAAAACCCTCCTCCTCCCCCCCTCCAAAAGCATCACCTATAGCCCCACTAAAGCAAGAAAGCCCTGATCCAATGCTCACCTGAAATCAATGGGACCAGGTCAAACACAACTGCCTTGTCTCTGTCATACCCACAGAAAGCAACTGTTCTCTCCGAAACTCCAAAACTACGTATCAGAAGTGAATTAGGACAATTTATAGTTGGAAAACTCGTACCTGGAATGCATCATGGCTCTAAAGGCAACATTTTCCCTTCAGTTCTCCACACAAAGCCATTTGTAAGCACACCAAAAAAAAAATACTAAGTGCTAAAATTGCAGTTTTATTCATTCCAAAACAAGTTTCCACAAGCTCTCCACAGCTATTCTGTTTTCCAGTATCTCTTGCCCAATAAAAGACAGGTTTTAAACACCAAAAAGACACCTGTCTGCATTAAAAATTAACTACTGGTAAAACGACATTTTTTTAAAATTAAGTATTTTTTTGGCAGAAGCAGTACTTTTCTTTTGGCCACAGTTCTGTAACTTGCAAATGTTTTAACAGATTTGGCTCATATTTAGTTGAGCATTTTCATCTGGGATAACAAATAAATAACAAATTTCACAGGAACTTCTAAACAGTTCCATAGCAAAAGAATTCTGAAAAGCCTGGCAACTAGTAAGCCTACCAAGCAACTTTTAAAAAATTTTTTATTCTGTGTTATAAAAAGAACAGTTTTATGATCATTTAAATCGTTATCATGTGGGCTGACCATACGAACACTAGCGGAGCTGTATATTGCAGCACATTACTTTTTTCCAGATGGGTGATGGACAGAGTTGTTTGCTGTTTGATCTAGCCACATCTGATATCACAAATTAAAAAATAAATGGTGAGCATGAACAACTTGGCCCAATGCATGGAAAAGGAGACTTTTCCCCTGATATATTTTACTTTTATTGATATTGAGACCGAAAGAATTGACTTCCATAGTTTTTTCTTTCCATGATATGGATGATCCCATCCTAGCGACAATGTCACAAGTTTATCCTTCCCATTTGCCAAAAATCTGGACGGAGATAGGCTTTAACTGGAAATTAAGGTCTGAGTGTTGATAACACCCTGTGGTATTTTGAGAATCTCAACTTGCAGTTTGGATGTTGCTACAAAAAAATTACATATTTATTAGTTTTCATTACATTTTTGAGATTTTCAATGAATTAGTCAAATTTATCAAACTTTCCAGCATTCTGGTGATCAGCAAATCCATGCGCTCAGCAAGGGTGAGTGCACATGGGCAAATATGGCAATATTTTTTGTCTTCTTTTTAACTTCAATATTACAGTCTTGACTCAATGCAATATCATTTTTGCTTCCCATTTTCCAAATAACCATTAGACTATCTAATATGGCATGTTATTTAGGAAAGCCAATTTAGGTGATGATTAGCTACTGAATCTATTGTAAAAACATAAAAAGCACATAGGCATGATTTAAATGTGAAGTCCCATTTTGGTATTAAACCACTCAGCTTCCATTTGACAGTATAATATTCAGAGACACAAATTAGCCTTTATCCATAATTATATGCATGCATTTACAAAAAAAATAAATATTTTGAAAGATATTTTCTGGGAAAACAATCTTGAGACAAAACAATGAGGCATTCATACCAGCCTCTGCCTTGTTCAAAGTAGGTAAAAATGGTATTTTGAGGTATAGTTCCCAGGCAAATTGCATGCAGCACAGCTGCTTCAGAATTTGCAGGCTTTTTTTTTTTTTTGAGAGAGAGCTCTCACTTCTTTCATCTCAGGAAACAGACAAGCATTTGAACTTAATGGCCATGAAAATGATGTGGCCAGAAGTGTACATACTACTAAGAACTCAATGTTACATTGCCTAAGCATCTCTGAGTCCCAAAGACAGACAAGTGGCACTTGCAGGCATCACTGCCTTTACTTCACGTTATTTTTGACCAGCCCTTCTTTTGTTTCAGTTTGCTCTTCTTTTTTCTTTTTTATACATTTCCAGCGGTGCAGAAAGCTTCTATGCAGCCTCAACACAGGCCTGGTTTTGGTATGAGAATACACAGAACTGTCCTTTTTAATTTTAGCTTTAACAATGAAAGTCAAATTTCCAAAGCTCCATCTACAACACAATATTTTGCCAAGTAAATGTGTTTTTTTCCCTTCCTTCTAAAGGCAGCACCATAAAAGCTGCACTTTAATAATTACACAGTGCTTTTCATCCACTGATCCCAAAGGGGTTTAAAAAAGGAGCATATCATTAGCCTCAACTTACAACGGGAGAAAACAAGGCAGAGGGGGATGAATTCTCACCATTATTTGTATTTTGGGGTAGCATGAGGACCTCCAACGCAACCAGGACCCTACAGTACCATGTCTTCTATAAAATGCCAAATAATGGAGGTTGTTGCCCCAAAGAATCGTCAATAAGGGTACAGCTCCACAGCACCATAAGCGAGTCTCCAGCCTCCTGGCAGTTCATTCTTGCTCCCTTCCTTGCAGCAGCTGGGCCATTCTGGCAAAAAAAGCCAGCAAAAAAAAAAAAAAAAAGCAGGTAGCTGTTGCTGAAGCCAGTTTAGCAGGAGCTGTGAGTGCCCTGTGCAGGATGGGGGGACGAGCCCAGCCCTGCTCACACAGCCAGCTCCCAGCACCCTGCGCACCCACAGCAGGCACTCGCAGGGCATCTCCATCGTGGTCAGACCCGGGTTCTGTGGGCTGGCATGCCACCCCGCGCCCTTTCCCATTGCCCAGGGGACACAGCTGCCTTGTTGGTCATCACAGCCTGTGGCATTGGAAATTGAAAAATTCTGCTAGAGAATGGACTGATGGGAGCTGAGCAAAAACCTGCCTTAAGTATAGCGCTGCCTTTTGAGGACGATAACAGATCAGCAATTAAAGCAGCCAAGCAGTGCCTGTGCAGTAGTTCACCATCTATACATAACTTGCCATGGTCGTTGTTACCGTGGGTCAGCTGTAGAATGCTGAAAAAGTTAGACTGATAAATTTAATATCAGGTGGCATTTAAGCTGCTGACAGCCTATTAAGCCCACTGTGCTGTAGGATGCTGGCACTTAATTACTGAGATGGTATCGGACCTCACAGTCAGCCTAGTGTGGTACTTATTGGCTTGCAAGCAGAGCCCAAC
Source organism: Cariama cristata (assembly GCF_000690535.1). NCBI lineage: Eukaryota > Metazoa > Chordata > Aves > Cariamiformes > Cariamidae > Cariama > Cariama cristata. The sequence continues at coordinate 72,212 of NW_009621858.1, forward strand.
AAACCTTTTTTAATAAAACTTTAAGCTAGAGAAGATTTGAATACAGGAGCTGTTTTAGTCCTACTGCTGCACAGAGTTTGGGCAGTCTGTAGGCTGTGTCAAACAGCAGCAGAGACCAAAGGAGCAGCCACATTGCTCCTACAGCATTTTATCAGAAAGTAGGATTATTCCTTGCTGTTGCTTCATATCACATTTTGAAATCTACCTTTTTTCCCCGCCCCCTCTCTATTTCTTGAAACACAGCCGACACCTACCAAAATAGCTCTTCAGAGGGCAAAAATAATTCTCAGGATTGAGATAAACTGTGGAAGGATATGCAAAAGATCGATCACGTACCCAGCCATAACACTCTCCTGTTACCAGAGCTTGCGGTATCTTAGGATGGGTCATTTTCTCAATCCCCCTTTCTTTTGGAGATAGATAAGCCTGCAGCATACAGAGATGAAGGTGACCAGTGGCAAAGACAGGAAGCTCCCAGAGAATACACATCTAGGAGACATCCATCAGCCTACACCAATACCTGTTGGCCCACTGCAAAGCCGTGGTCCAGACCACCAGCTCCCACTGCACGCTGCCAGCTCTCACTGCCACAAATCAAATTGCGTAAAGATTGGATTTGGCAAACTCGACCAGTACAAATCACAGAACCAGAACTGACAGTCTCTGAGTACCTCGGTTTCTTATTGCCCAGATGCATCAGAATAAAATCAAGCAGAGCCAAACAGGGAGAAGGCACACGAGTCAAGGGAGAAAAGCCAGAAGGTTTTAACCCAGTCATGCTTTCTGTTTCAGTGAGAAGGTCAGACCACAGGTTCTTGAAGTACACTGAAGACTCTCTGTAGGAAGAGGTTCAAGTAACAAGGCAATCATCAGCAATATAAAATAACTAGACTAAAAAAATTAATAGTGCCAGGCTCATTTGAATGCATATTTGTAAAGTGCATTTAAAATAGGGAACTCCTGAGGGAAAGCTATCAAAAAATAATGTAATTAGATATAAGGTCAGGAAATACATCTAAGTAGTTTAAGATTTCTTCCACTCCACCCAAGAATAGCCAAGGAATATAGTTTCAAAGCCCAAGACACAAGTGCATTGTTTGTTCAGGTGCCGGTCACATCCCCGCTATTTCTGTTGCTGTAACAGTATTGCAAACCTCCAGTAGCACCAGCAAGGGCAGCTGTCTACCACCACATGGCAAAGAGAAATATTTATTTGCTTTTAAAACTCTTCTCAGGTTATAGACAGATGACCAAAAGAAATCAAGTTACCACTGGCCATGCAACAGCATCAGAGCGCCCCAGTACTCAAGCAGAGCATGAGCTTTTAAATAGCAAAAGTTTAAGATTTTAAACTAACTCATTTCATTTTGCATTTGCTCAGGGCAAGGAGTGCATCCGTGGCTAGCTACGGCAGCTCAGCAGACGAGCAGAAGCTCATTAAGCCATGCCAGCCCAAGCAATTGTGCTGTGCAAAGACACCCTTAGTTTACGCCACCGTTTGTTTTGGTAAACTCATTCTGTATCAGAAGTGTTGTTGTTTGGAACATTGGAGGAGCTAGAAGAGCAAATTTGTTAAGCTGTATGAATATGGAGAGAAATTGAGTAAATCTGATACACTGGAAAAAGGAGAAGAGGGACGAGAGAACAGTTGCCATAAAACCTCATTATGAAAGCACCCACGAGAGCCATCGGTTTGCACTATTACTATATAAAGACTCTTTGTTATAATGGGGATATCTGAAATAGTGCCTAGTGCAGTGGGACATGCTTTAACTTCACAAAGAACGTTACAACAGGCAACTATTTAATAAGGCTGCTAGAGGATCAGGTCAGCAGGTAATTCACCAGGAGTGAGCCACTTTTAAATATTTTACTAAAAGAACACACTGAGATAATAATATCTCATTTACCAGCTTGCCCTTCAAGATGATATAACCCTAGTATCTCCTTTACAGTGAAGCAGACCTTTTATTAGAGAAAGGTCCTTCAATTTAAAGATCTCCCCATGGTGACAGTGCCATTTTGCAGCTAGAGATGCAAAGAGTCCTGCGTATAAAAAGCAACATTTGGGCGGCATTAAAATCTCCCCTTGCTTAAAAATTTAAGCTTTGCGTGTGTCAGGTGCAGCACAGCAACACCTGAAAAGCCTGTTTCACACACTCCACTATAAGCTTCCACGTTCAGTTACTTCCATTTCAAAGTTTCCCACACTTCTAAATACTGTGGATGAAATCTCCCATAGTTGTTCTCTGCCCCTCCTTAACAGCTTGCTCTCAGTTTTGGGAAGAAGGTATGACTTCGAAATGTTTGGGTGTTCCTTTGCTCCCCCCTGCCTTTTTAAGAAGCCTACAACATTACACAGAAAAAAACGCCTGCTAAAATATAGTCTGCAAAATTAAATACTTATGAGCTATCAAAGGCCATAGTCCAGGTTGCTTGAACAGTTTTTGTTTCTCCTTGTGCACGCAGGTATTTCTCAAGAATTCTTCCATCCTGATGTTGGACATTCTTATTTCACTTACAAAACCCGTTTCTCACTTCAGTTAGCGTGCAGCAGAGAATAACAAATGAGGCAGAGGGTTACCAGAAGGAGAAAGTAAAGTCTGAGCAAGAGGAAAGCTCTTCTGTTACACATCTATTTGACAAGACTTGCCCAGATAATGGCAGAATATAATGCGTAAAATGGTCAAATTATGGCAGCATCAATTCTGAGATTTCCTAACCTCAGAACCCCAAACTCTCCTCAGACCCATGTCTGTTCGGTTCTGACCAAGAGGCAGAGTCTGAGCTAGGGAAATGCCTCATAGATGGTGCCCAAGAAGGAATGCCCCAAAATACAAGCCTACCAATACAAGGCTGAATTTTCCAAAAATACTTCTGTTGGTATAATAAGCTCCCTAATGAAGTTAATGCTAACTCTTTCACTTCTTCATATATCATTTGGAAGTTCAAGTCAATCATGCTTAGCTTGTTAGTCTTTCCTAGGACTCTCCTGAATCCAACAATATACTTTTAATTGTATAACGGTACATTTATTTCAGTTAAGCTGGCACAGCTCCGCAGGCTAGTTTCTCTCCACCTCTTTTGCAAGCATCCTGTTTACCCAAACACTGAAGCAGAAACTCAGCAACACAATGTACTGAATGGACACCTTCATCTGTGGAGAAGAAAAGGGTTTTGATTCACCATGCGATGAACTTGCTGATACTGTAGCACAGTGCAGCTCAAAATCAGACTGCACTGTCTTGGAGAAGCACAAGGAAGATGAATAGAGGTCACTAATATTTAGTCACCGAGGCCTTTATAAAAGTCAGAATACTTAGACTGCAATGACCCAAAAAGGCCACTGAACTAATAAAACAATAGAATACATGAAATATGAGAAAGAGAAAAATGGGAAAAAATTGAAAAGGATCCATCCAATCAAACGATGACTAAAGGAGTTGATAAAGGGAATTAAATGCTCTGCGTTGCACCCTAATAACCCAAAGAAAATCTGAAACTTCAAATAATGAGAACAGCAGGGCTCAACCTTTCTGTCTCCCAAATCACATATGACTGAAGATGAGCGCTCTCTGATGGGTAAGCAGCTGCTTAACAGAGTAATGATAAAACTAGCTCAAGTACTCAAATTCCAGCCTCGCTGTGGCTTTCTAGACCCTTTCCAGTTTCCCAGTGGTTTGGCACTGTGAAAATACTTTCTGGGGCATTCATCTCCTTCACAAAAACATCTTCTCATCAGCAGGTAATGTGCGACATCCTTGCTGGCAGTCCCCAGGAGTGAAGGGAAGGATTTAATGAGCACAGACTCTGAATCACTTCCTGATTAGGACTTGAAATGAGTTGACTTCATCTTCACCAGAAAAAGAAAAAAAAAAAAAAATTTAAAGTCTTTGCATAGAAAAGGCAAAGGATAGTTTTAGCTCATGCATCTGAATGTGGTAAACCCCTGATTTCCCTTAAGAGTTTAGGATGACAGATTACCACATGTTAAAATATTGCCTTGTCAACACCAGGACACTAGCACTTGTCAACCAAACTACATTCGAAACACACCTTGAACCAGCCATCGCTGTAGCACTGTGCAAGTAGCTTGCACTGCTATAGCCCATTCCCAGCCTCTGCTAAGGAAAAGGACTTGGGTTCCTCAGACAACCCAAACCTCAGGGGATGTCTCAAGCCTCGGGCTCTTTTTGTGGTCCACGTAAGACAGACAGGAAAAGGAGACTTTTTTTTTCTCAGCCACTTCCCCACCTTTATCAAGAGCTTGCATTCTGGTCCCGAATTGTTAGTGCACCATCAAAGAAATGACACACTATTAATCACCACCGCAGTGCTGACAAAGCGTGCATTTCCAATAGCACCTTCTACATGACTATTATTCAGCTGCTCCCTATTCTTTTAAATTAAGGTTAAAAAAAAAAAATCAACATCAGAGTGTTCTCAATGCTAGTAGCAATAAACCTATCAAAGGCTTCTGGTAAAACCTGTACCCAGAGAGGGTGCACACAGGGGAAAAGAGAGGAGCAATTTTATTCTTTTCCCAATATATAATGATTTCAGTAACAGGGCTTTTTCAGAGTTGTTTTTGTGTGTGTGCCTGATTCTCATCTTATGTTCAAATGCATTAAAAGGTAGCATTGTACCCTAAAGAAAACAAAACACAAAAAAAATCCCAACCCAAACGAATTA
>NW_009621858.1:77069-80901 GCF_000690535.1 Cariama cristata
ACAAGCTACTTTTCAACACAGTAAGTGATATCCACAGCCATATTCCAGTTGCTGACAGGACGACATTATTCGTCTAGCAGGTTTTTCCCTATTTCAATACTGAAAATTCTCAGAAAACATGTAACAGTCATTCAGGCACAGATCACTTAAGGCTGACTTTACATGATTTTGTTGGGAATTTTGCCTCACTGGCCTCAAACTTCTGGGTCAACTATTTTCTTCTTGGATTTCATTTTCTTAATGAATCCTTTGAAAGTCTATATAAAAGGAAAAACAAATATTCAATCCCTTCCAAGGAAACACGTGGGTGTTTATGACATTTTACATCAACTAAATATTATGCAACTTTTAAGAAAAAGTTTTACCTAAGTTACCATGGACTCTCCAGTTCATGACATTTTGATGTTAGCAGTTAAATGCAAGAGTGAGCATTTATGTTACACACACAATCCAAATATATACATCCCATGCAACCATGTCAATATATGGTATATTTATATTAACGTATTTTATGCAAGTATGCTAATCTTATTACAAGTAGATACGCTGTCTGTCCCATGGGTGAAATCAGTGGGGATGGGGGGAATCAACACAAGGTGAAACTATTGCCCTTCCTTAACATAAGCTTTTCTACTAAATATGAACATGGTCAAGTAGTAATCTTGAGGCGATACTAACTGTCCCAAAGGAAAAGTTGTTTTCACCAGAAAGGGACAGATATTGCCAAAGCACATCTCTCACAGGTAGGTCCAGCATAAAGACAGAAAATAAATAAATAATAATAAAAAAATAATCATTGTTCCTCCTAGCATTTCACTGCGCAAGGAAAAACTGGGAAAATCCAGTAACTTTATTTTAAGGGAACAATACTAACTATAGCCATCACTATCAGCTTCATCTCTAACTAATGAGAAGTTGCAACAGAAATTCTGTCAAGTCTATGTGAATTTGGAAACCTGCTTTAAACATGTCTTTTCTTCCAGATTTGTCTACAGCTGAGATTCCTGAAGACATCCTGCACAGAGTTAGAGCCAGTGCATGCCTTCAGATAGAGCACAACAGATCAAGGACGTTTTTCCTACTTCTCCAGGTTTTGTTTTTCAAGTAGAAGAAACTCAACTCTCATCCTTAAGGAGAAAGGAAGAGTAGGACATTTGATCTGTTATCTTCTAGTAGTCAGGTGGACTTCTACTGGATATCATCAAGGGGAGGGGGAAAGAATCTTACTAATGTATGCAGAACAGCAACAACAGCTCAGGATTAGCTGCAGACAGAAAGACCATATAGGATTAACACAGTGAACCAGTCATCATGCTTACCGGAATATTCAAGAGCAAAATATTCAGAGGATTTCAGGACGGGATTAAGCAGAATTTGACTGAAAATAGCACCCCATTTTGAATAAGCTTTATCGAATACCACAGCACCCAGCGTATCTCTTGACCAAAATGACTTAATGTGCATTAATTTCAGAAGCATTTCTTGCATAACCATTTAAAGACTCAGCGCACTGGAAGGGATGGAAAGCTGTCAGAAAGGTGTCTATACACAAGCTTCAAGTGCAGGCAAGAGCCTTACCTGCAGCATATGAACTTTTAAATGACTGAAACACAGGGTAAGTATTATTCCTGTCAGACACAAAGTCAAGAACCCAGCACCATTTAATCAGCTTCTGCTGCTGAATTAATGGCTTTCATTGTTGCTTTTTTCTTTCCGCAACACTTTGACTGCTATGATAGCCTCACTTGTGCTAGGGGTTGTCAATAATGACAATAGGGATACTCTAAGCTTCAAATTGCAGGTTGGATTACCTGCATTAGAAGAGTGTATATAAAAAAGAAAGAAATTCAACTGGAAAAAGCTTACTGCTGTTATGGCAAAACCTGGCTCTGCAACACTTCAACAGCAAGGAGCTGCTGGAGCAGCTGCCTGTGCTCTTTCTCACCAGCTCTGTAGCAGTTTCCCCAAAAGAAGTGAAGCATCATTCTTGGATATACATGGATCCATCATTGCTTCCATCTGACAGGAGCTAGCAGTAGGGAATGATGAGCAGCAACAAGCTGTCAAGGGAGAAAACACTCCCTGCTCTTCTGCACTACTGAGCGAATCCTTGCTCTCTCCAGAGCAAAGTTACTCTTCTATATAATTACCCACATTGCAGGAGGAGCCACACATCAACAAGCAACAGGTTCACAATCTGGCTGGCCCTTTACTGAGCCAGACCCTCCAACAGAAAAGCCATTCGCTGCAGACCATAGCCTCCTGGTACTGAGTTAGACTTTGCATTTTGCCCATTTTACTTGCACACTGGAGAGTGGAAAATAAGCATAATTAACAACATAAAGCTTAAGCTGCTGAAGCTGGTAGTTCAATTTAAAAACAAGTTCCATACATTCGTGCAATGTAAGTGTGTTAGAAGAAGTCTTACTAATCGTCTGGGCAAGCACTGCCTTAAATTTGGATCCTTTTTAGCTGCTAACTCCAGTCGCTACACTTGTAAATCATTCCCATTTGCGTGCACACAGATACCCAAGTAGCTAGAACATGAAAAGGACAGTAAATAGATAGCAACTGATAATGCTGTTGATGTCAGGCGATACTGTAACCTAATCCAGCATACACTCAGCACTGGTGGCTGAGAAGTGCTCTACAAGAGCTACCGGCATCCCCAAATAGGCACTCTCATAGCTGGCCCTTCAGTAACTGCCTTTATTAATCTACAGTCTTGGTCAACCTTTGAATAGACACACAAGCTTGTCCGTATTACAGACTCCTGGTTTATTCTTCTAAAATCTTGTTGGCACTTTGCACAGCAGTAAACGATCAAAGGTGCACAAGGACGACATCCTAGTTCATGGTCGACTTGGCCATTCATCCACAGACAAGGGATAAACGGAAAGGCAGCCGCAATATGCGAAGCTGCCGCAGCCGCTGGCCATGCTTTACCTGTCCTGTGGGCAAATAAAGCTGATCACTCTTCATCACTATTAACACACTGATATGTAAAAATAAATAAATAAAATAATACAAGCCCTGTCTGCAAATTCCTCAGACTCCTGGGGAAAAAAAAAACAAAAACAGAAACCCTTCCCAGCGTAACAGTGGGCACAGATCACCAGCTAAGTTAGCTCTAAAGGCAAAATATTCTATTTTCACTGAGAGATGCAGTGTGCCATAATACGAATAAGGAACAAAGACCCCTTTTATTCTGCTGACAAATACAGTATAGCATGTCACAAATCACAAGGGGAGCAGACAACACAATGGCAGCAATTAAATAGGTGTCTTTTTATTAAGAAATACATATAATAATGACAGACTATGTACCCTCCCCTCCCGCCCCAAGCCTTCAAGTATTACACTGGCTAACATGGGTGTAACTATTTAGGGATGTTACTTCTGTTACACAGAAAACTATCTTACGGAGGGATATATCCAGCCTGCACAGCAGGATACGCGCAAATACAGAAATAGATATTTTGTTTGCTTTTATACATGTTGTACACCTTGTTTATCACAATTCACACACAGCTTCTGCAACTCATTCACAATTGATGTATTTCTGGAGAAGCTTAAAAAAAAAAAATTGCCCTTTTTAACTCTCTCAGTGCTGAATTTTAACTGAGACACCATCTCTACATCCTCCCTCCTTGCCCTCTGCCCTGGCGACCCAGCCTGCTCCCGGCAGATTCCCTCCCCAGCCCTCACACCTGCTTAGGTTAGGGGATGTTTTGCAGAAAAAAGGACCCTCCTGGCGCTGCTATGCCTTTAAGATGTGCCCAGCCTCACTGAGCCTGCTCCCCTTCACTTGCCAGAGCCAGCCCAGGGGACC
>NW_009621859.1:0-34337 GCF_000690535.1 Cariama cristata
GCAGCCGTTCCACTGGTGACAGTGGCAGTGAAGCCGTGCCATGTAAACTGCGACTAACAAAGCCCCGTGTTCTGGAGCACTTCCTCTTGGGGGCGAGGAGAAATTCAGTGTCTCGTTCTCCCAACGTGAGACGGGACGCTTTCTGAATAGAAATTAAACGATAAAATACGGCTGTGTTAACTCTGGACTTTTTTTCTTTGACAGCCAGTAGAAATAGATATGATCGTAGGAAAAGACCGAGAGGGTTTCTTCACCAATGGTCTGACCCTTGGTGCAAAGAAGTGCTCTGTGATCAGAGATAGCCTGTATGTTGATGGTGACTGCACAATGGACATCAGGACAAAGAGTCAAGGTGGTGAGCCAACGTACAATGTTGCTGTAGGCAGAGCTGGCCGAGGTAAGCATGATTTTCTTCACTTTCAGATCACTAAATTAAGGATGTGACCCTAAGCGTGGACTCCAGCTGTTAAGAAAACCAGACTCCTGTATTTAGGGGTTAATTTCAGGAAGCGACGTCAGGGGCGGATGGCAGTGGCCTGGCTGACTAACCAGATTTCTGCCCAGGAATCGCCCTTGTCCCTCTTCCCACCTGTGACCGCAGCTGGGTGCTAGGCTGTGAAATGGTTAAACAGAACTCTGACAAGCAGGAAGGGGCAGACTACGGCTTGAAGTCAGCTTACCAAAGTATACGATAACTTGGTGTCTGAAGCTTACGGTAGGGATCTAGTAACGATTGGTAGAGAAACCAGCTTTTTCATTGTCAGCTCCTCAACGGAAAGTTTATTCTGCAAAGATGTGAATCCCTTATGTGAGCTACTCCTGCTTGCCTTTTAACAAGTTCTACACTAACTCTTCTTGCACTTCCTATTGAGCTCTCTGAAGTCTGTCTTCAGCCAAAGCAGCCCGTCCAATTTGGTATCATCGAGAAACTTGCTTTGTGCTAGTACGCCTACTCCTTGTGCTCCTCATTTAACTTTTAGTAAAACCTATTACGGGGAAGGCGCTAGGTTTGAATATAAGAAACGCGCCTCAAAATACTGGCTACCAGTAGTGTGCCTTGTGTTCAGAATATCTGGCCTAGCGTTTTTTGCCTGTCTGTGGAACAAATTGGTGAGCAACGCACTTTTGCTCCCAAGTATAAAACCAAAACTAGAGCAAAATCTGTCTGTAGGCTAAAGCCGGGTGGCAGCAATACAGGAAGAATGTTTGCCGCGCTGAAGTGAAACAAGGAGAGTTTTGGCTGGGCTGCAGATTGTGAAATGCCAACGAGAACCGTCTGTCTTAGGCTTTTTGTGAGCAAATTGCTATGGAGATGTACAATCACCTGTAGGTAGGCTGACTGCAGTATTTCCAGTCGCAGTGTTCCTAGCTTGGGAAACAATTCCTGTGCTTGTGGAAGCACAGCGCTCGTTGTGTCAGTGTACCGGCTGGTGACATCTGCTGGCGACCGGTGTTTGCTGGTTGAGGAGCCTTAGGATGCTCTGGTTGGCGAGACAACGGGGACGCTTCACCAAAATTGTGGGAGGAGAGAGAGGGTGTCAGCATTAAAATCTTCCCTGCATTTTGTCTTATGCAAAAAGCATGTTTTATAGTTGTGGTCTTGCATGAAAAGTCTTAGCCCAAGTCTGACCCCCTGGGTTTTTTTGCTAGAATCAAGGCAGTTACTGTGGTTCTTACACCAGTAGTGACCACTACAGATAAGAATATAAGAATATTCCCTCTTCTGCTGTTCAGAGTCACACTGCTTCTACGTACACTACTACTTTTGTTCCCTGACAACACTTCTTTTTTTTTCCCCGTGTTTTTTTTAAGATGCAGCCAGGGTTTCCGTGCTGGGTGATGATGGATGGTGCTGATGGTGGAGAGGCACTGTGATGCTTTTTTGAGATAGTTGGTGGCATTTTTCTTAGCAGTGAAGTCTTACGACTTACATAGTTAGGTAATACCCCTGACGATAGCTCATGCCTTCTCCCAGCCCTGCCTACATCTGTATTTTTACAAAACTCCTGTTAAACTAGCTTAATACCCAAATACTAAATCTGGAATTTGAGTGTGTTTATTGCACTGCCTAAAACTTGCATTATTTCCATGTCTAACACTCTTTTTAAAACTTTTTTTCTTTTCTCTTTCAGTCTTGGTCTTTGTAATGGGCAAAGAAGGGGTCCATGGAGGCGGATTGAATAAGAAGGCATACTCAATGGCAAAATACTTGAGAGACTCTGGGTTCTAGTTGCTAGGCAGACTGTTAAGTATTAGGGGAAGATTGCTATTAAACTTTCCTGGCGGTGAGCTTTAAACCTTACATTCTGGAAACTTTACTAGCAATGCAGGGTGATGGGGTATGAACCTGTGTCTCCTTTGTATCCCTTTGTTGGTGGGGAAAGGTGTTCTGTTGGTTTGGTTTTTGTTTTTTTTTTTTTAGGTTTTGGGGGTTTTTTGTTGGTTTTTTGTTTTTTTTTTTCTTTTTTCTTTAATTCTGTTCATTTCTGTTTTGTTTCCTTGTGTACTCCAGCATTGGTTATAGTCATGGGAAAGGAAGGTGTCCATGGAGGGACACTCAACAAGAAAGCATATGAACTGGCTTTATACCTGAGGAGGTCTGACGTCTAAGCAGCCTCTCCCCATCCACCTAGCAACTGTCTTCACCACCACCCAGTTGTGTTCAGTGCTACCAGACTGTAGATGGTAGTTTGTGTTTTTTATTTACCCATTTCCTAGTGTCATAATTCCAGTTACCCTTTGTTCATTTATGTTAACCACTGTATGTAACCAAGTCCCATATCTGGCACCGTTACTGCACCACAAAGATGATATGCATGATACCTTGAAAAACTCTTGGGAGGGGAATATGCCAAGTGTAGGCTTTGCTTTGTCTTAGCAATTAGTGTGACATTGACAACTAAAATGACTTAAATACTAAACAAGGTGCCGATTGTACAATCTAATTTGATCAATGCCTCTTCAGCACTTTGAGCAATTACACAGCTCGCTAGTCTTCCTATCACAGAGCATGATTGGGAGGAAAAAAGTGCATGCATATCTTGACTTCTGTCCCTCTTTTTTTTTTTTTTTTTTTTTTAAAATCCACATTTGTTTGCTTACACCCATTTTTATAGTGCCTGGTTTGTTTAACCAATTTGCCACTCAAAAGCTATTAATGTTACATTAGTTTTGTTGTTGCACTTCACTGTAGGCTTAAGTCTTTTATTTTTTCTTCGCGATGTCTGAAGCTTGTACTGCTTAACAAGTGCAATCACAAAACTACGAAAGGGTACAGATGCACTTCCTCCCATGACCTTAAAACCACCATCCTGACCGAATCCCCAGAGACATTCCATCATTGCAATAGCTCAGGCACTTTTTTTTTTTTTTTTGCCAGCTCCTGTTCTGTAGTTGAACCGTAAAAGGCTGCCATTATGGACATTAGATAGCCCAACATAACCATCTGGAGTGTGTCTGGTTTCAGTTTTTCATAGGACCAATTTTAATTTGCAGCTTGGGGGTCATGTTTTTTTTTTTTTTTCTGTTGTTGTTTTTGTTTTTTAATATGAAACTGCAATGTCATTGTGGAAAACTGCCACCTTCAGCTATACTGGGAGCTCTGACTGACTCCAGTTTTTCTGCGAGACCACTTGGCTGGTAAAGAGTTTTGCTACTCTGAAGCTACTGTTTGGATGAAGGTTGGCAGTTTGAAAGCTGAACTGTCAAAATGATGCCATTTCAAATTTAAAATCTTCATTTGGCCTGTCACACCCTTGCTGCAGAAATTATGGAGTGAACTGCCTTGTGCACGAGTCATCTGAAATGTCTGTAACCAAACTCTCAGTTCAGGCATGGTACTAACTTGTATGTCCATTTAAAGAGAACTGCAGAACTCTGTATACAAAAGAATAAATGGGAGATGGTATTGGTTGGAATAACTGACTTGGCTGTCTTGTGATGAATTTTTTAATATGTATTCTGTGCCATACTATTGTTTAAAAAAAAAAATGAACTGTTGCTATTGTGAGATGGATTTTAACTGACTACGAGGGTTTCTTTCGAATGGCACTACTTTAGGGACATTCTAGTATTTGCTTCTATTGTTGGGCCTTGTGGATAATGTACAGATTTAAACAAATTCTTGTTGCTGATTTGTCCATTTCTTTCCCTGCACTTTGTTACATCTGGGATACAGTCTAACTCATCTGATTTAATATGCATTTCAAAAAATGCCATAACTATTAAAAACACCTTGTTTACAGACAGATGAAATAAATTTATTCCAACCAAACAAAATCAGAGTGTTGGTAATTTTTTCCCCCCGCAGGAATCCTCCGAGGCCCTTCTTCAGCACATGGCTGACTACACAGCTAGCTGCAAGTGCAGTTCTAAGTTTTATAAGACAGCGATAGTATGATAATACAACTTCTAGTCAAAGGCCAGGCGGTCTTTAGGGTAGATCTTCTTAAATTATGAGATGATTTCTTGTCACTTAACTCCGCATTTATCCGTCTCGGCGGTGAGGGGGTTCCCCTGCCATGTGAATACCTAACAGGCAATCCCCACAACAGAAGCTGGAGGAGACCCTCGCCAGACGATCTGTTCCTCGGGGCATGTGGTGGTCTGGCAGGGGCAACCCACTGCGGGGTAAGGACGTGCCCCCTGCAGATGGGGAAGGGAGAGCCCTCGGGTCTCTCTTAGCCCAGAAGGATTCTGCCGGGCTTTTGGTACTTGTGCAGCCGGAGCCCTCTGAGCGCGGGGCCCTGGTGAGATGTGATGGCGAACAATGGGAGCTGGGGGATGGGGAAAGGAAGAAAAGCCCAAACCACGGGAGGTTAATCTTGAGCTCGGGCTATGCTTTTCTCGGTCCCCACGCGTTATGTGCTGCCTGGGCATTACCATTAAAACGCCTTTGTTCTCCCCTATCTCCCCCCACATCTTAATCTTCAGTGTAAGTGTTGCACCTGCGCCTTGGCTTGTCACTAGATTCCCTAGATGCAAAGCGTTCACCTTCTCTGACTGCTGGAGTCGCTTAGCATCAGAACTGGATCTTCCAGCGCTCGGTGCTACCGTAAGAACAGCCTAGAACACGCCCGTAGGGCTAAGTTCATGTTCAGTAATAACTAGTACAGAGGATGCAGACCTCTTGCTTCCCCCATAAAATCACGTGAGTGTGTGATTCTGTGTTTTGCTCTGTATCTAAACGTTGTCTAAATCCAGTGTAAAACTGCACTCACATTTTGACTGCAGGGTTGTTCCCCCCCATCCCCTGCCCTAGTTGGGGGGGGTGCGGTGGGGGGGCTGTGTCTGCCCTGAAGCCTTTTTGCAGTAAGGCCATAGCTGGAATTCACTGTAACAAACAGCGTCTCGGGGGCAGGAACAGCCATTAGCAGTGCACACCAAGTACTTTCCACCCCATTCCTTATTTAACAGTGTTCCTCTCTGATCACTTCCCCTCTCCTGAGCAGGTGTCCGTATGTCACCTGAATACTTTTTCTTTGTAAGAATTGGATGTTGCTCAAATCACTTTTTCAAACGCACTTGTTGAATTTCCACAGCAGAACGGTGTCTGTGCCCCTAATTTCCTAGGGTCCACCTTAAACACCTTGCTTGAATAACCTGGACTCTCAACAGAGTTTTACATTTCCAGAGTAATAGGCAATTTAAATACAAAGGGTTATTTTCCTGTGCTAAAGGTCTGAACACTTAAATTGTGACCCAGGTCAGAAATTTGCATTATTTTCCTTGCAAAAAGAAGTTACTAGAAAAGATACAGTGAAACACTTTCTCTCAGACGTTACAGAGCCTAACTGATGTCCCCTGCCCAGCCCAAGCCCTGCGCAGGGCCGCGGACCTACCGTCCTCCTGCCCGTGTACCTACCGTCCTCCGGCCCGCGGACCTACCGGCCCGCACGTCCCCCGGCCGCAGGCAGGGTCGCACCGCTCAGGGCTTCGCCTGCCACCCCGGGTTACAGCATTCGGTCCTGGTCCAACCGCTTCAGCGGCCACAGTTTATTAGGCTGTACCCTCCCCCCCCAACTTTACCACTCAGGACTTAGTAAAAGGATTCATACGTGGCAGCAGTGAAGATGCCTGGTCTGTGTGGGTTTTGTGCTCATGGTTTGTTCCTTTTTTTACGCTCTTGCTAGTCCATGAAAAACACCGTGGTGTTTAGAAACGTCACTTGCATACAGCCATCTTCAATACCTGCTGGCTCTTCAACTTCCAGCAGAGCTCTCAAACTCCCAAACTCATTCACTGTGGTTTACAGTGCCTGCCATTTTATAAAGAAAAGCCCTCTGATTGCTCATATGCTTTAGATATAGCACATCTTCTCTTAGGTCAGCGTTCCCAACCATAAGGAAGCTAAAATCACCCGCCCTACCCTCTCCTCGTCCGTTTTTATTATTTTTCCCTTCCTTTGTAGCATCTGTCCTTACTCAAGGCTTGGGTAAAAGAACTGAACTGACATTGGAACAGACCTGACATTGTTTCAAAAAATAACAAGGAGAAAGGAGTAGGAAAAACATCCAAACTAAGAACAATACAGAGATGATGCAGAATTGCTTCAAAGGGTGGCTATCTTTTAAGGGTAGTTCTCAAGTTGTTCAGTCTCTCTTCAAACTCAGGAACATAATTCACTATTGACTGAATTGCTTCACTTTCTGAAGGTTTACTTCTATCCCCAATTACTTACGCCTCTTAGATGGCATGGCACACACTGGAAGATGATGAAGGCTGCATTTCTGTGCAGAGTATCAGGGCTTTACCAGTTTTTAATGCTGACTTCCAGGCCATTCTAATCAGTCCCTTACTTCATCTGAAATACATTCACAAAGTTAGTTGTCAGGGTGCTTATTTTCTGCACCACAATAATTCACAGATAGATTTAATTATACCGGCCATTATTAGCCTTTCAGAGGGTCTTACTTCTATATTGAACATGTTATTTAGAATTGTTAGAATTCCATAGAAGCATCTAACTATTCTGAACTGCTGACAGCACTGCATTTTTAGACATGATCCAATTTTTAATATTCATTATATTATTTTGCATGCAGGTACCAATTATTCCTCTTTGAACAAACACTGACCCTGGAACTCTCCCAACATTGTGTGCTGTCGAGGCGGGCTGAAGAGAGTTGTTTGTTTTGCTATTTAAATCTTCTCTATTCTTTGATTACTGACCTATCAAGAAAAACACTTGTCAGACCCATCACTTTCTTCCAGTATTTTTTTACCGGATTCGCTTCGCCCCCCCCCACCCACCCCCGGCTTACCTTCCCCTTTCAGGACAAGTTTTAATTCCTGTCCTCTTTTGGCTCCTTTTTCAAGTTGTATGTTCTCATTATGCAATGAAAGGTTTGGTGCAAGCTTGTTTCGTAAGGAGCTATTTATACTGGTCATACCAATAATATTTTGTGATAACTGCCAATGATACCTATGCTGTTTTACGCAGAGAGAGGATATGCTTCAGAGGTCCCATGAAAGACTTTTAACTTCAGACACATTACAACTGCTTGCTAGAATAAATTTTTTTCAACTAGACAATCAAGTATGAACCTCTTTAAAGCACCAACATCCTATTCTCGAAGATAACTAGGGATTTAAGTTAGATCAACAGACTTCACATAAGCAAAAACCCCTGGGAGCCAGCTGTTCATGGCGTACTGTGAGGAAACAGTGCTCCTTCACGTGGATGATGTAGTAGGCCATAGCCCAAAGAAAAATCCGTATTTATCTCTTCCTGTGGGTTTGGACAGGCCGTACGTTTTGACACAGAAGATTTATCCAGCAAGTTTTCATGAAATATGCAACTTCTACTTAGAAATGCTAAGAGATACTTCACCTTCTGAAGTATTTCTAATAATAAAGTGCCATTCCTTCTTTAATTTTCCTCTTCATTCTCACTGGCAATGGCAACTGACAACTAAACTCTCTCTGTGGCCCAAGGGAGGTATGGCAGGGGGAGTATCACTACCATGTTTACTACCAAGGCCTGCTGAAATAAAATTTGCATTAATATCATCAGGAAATCTAGAAAATGGAACATTTAAAAAAGTACAGTATATTTGGGATGGAAACAGAATATCCTTTGCTGCCTGCATTTTCTCTGTATAGCACGGAGAATGGCAGGTGAGAAACTGCTAAAAAGAGCGTAATTTTACTTTTTGTCATTGCAGCAAATACTACAACCAGAGATACATATAGCATATGTTATAAAGTTTGCTTCAGTTCATGATTCTGGATCTCTTCAGGTTTTGGGGTGCCTGAAATACAATTATGAACAAACACATGCACTCATAACATATGAGCAGTAGGAACCTATTTTAAGAAACATCTTTCAGCTTAGTAAGTTTTCAGAAACCAGTTTTCACATTTGGACTTGACTAGACATATGTAAGCTGAAGCGGAATTTTACACTCTGAAAATGTAATAATACGTTGTTTGTCTTTAACCCCACGGATTGCTGGTGGCAGTGGTATGAAGATGAATCATTCTTTCATTATTATCCTTTACCGTGCCTCATTCTGCAAAATAAGCTTTCTCTGCTCTTAGCCAGTCCCAGAGAACAGATTTCCATCGCCAGGCTGAAGCAAGGAGGGTGTAGCTGCACCGTGCATTAGGTCAGCAATAACAAATGGGAACACCTCACCTGTAATCACCTCAGTCCAGGATTTCCAGAGCCCAGGCTCACAGACTTCACCTCTGAAGGTGCTGGCAGGTGAGCAGGAACTATTAACCACACCCTGGGTCTTCCTTCCCTCTCCCCCACACAGATCACATGTACCGACCCAGACTGAGTCAAACTTCTCCTCAAACTACAAGTGAACAAAAATAAATGTTTTCTACGTAACGTAGTCCTCCTGCATACAGTACCGATCGGTACAACACTCTGTACTGTGATACACAGCACAATGTAGGTTAATGTTTACTAAGGGATCTTAACAGTTGCACGTTCTGGATCTTTAAAAAAAAGACTTCAACCTTAGTGATAAATGTGGAAGAGTACACAATGAATGTAAGTAATGCAAAAGTTCAATAAATCCCTTTTGATACTTAAAGTGGAAAACATGTTTATTAACATTCTTTCAAGCTTTCCTTATTCAAGGCCATATAAAAAAAATCTCCGCATTTTGAGTATGTTTTTTTACATATGTTTTTTACTTTCTACATAGTTACAGCGGTATTATATATCATTTACTTTTTTCATGATACACTGGTAAGTACTGAGTTCTGTTAAACAGTTATAAGCACTTGTTTTCAAATCAGGTATTTGAAAAGAACAATTTTTTTATATACATAGTTTAGCAGACTAATGCAGCATAAAATGCTCTTTAGTAAGAGGTATATGAGTTGAGGATCAATAGAATACTTACCTAAAATTATTTTTCTATGTGGAACAAAACCTCTGTTTTGGTCGCACCCCTGCCCAACTCCCACATCATCACTGGAAATCAGACTACATTGTAGTAGCAAGTAGGTATAAGTAATGTGCTTATGGTGGATCTTACCTTGTGAACTGCTCAAAACTAAATGTATATTCTAAGTTTCCTCATCCTAGGATTCGCTCAATAGAACTGCTTAAACTCAGCTACTGTGGCAAACTCCAAAGGATTATTTGGAATCACTGCTGCTTCGAGATAAAAGTGGAATTTCTTCTGCTTTGTTCTGATATACCAGCACATAGAATATTGGTCTGTTCTACACTTTTCTTTCAGTAGTGGTGACAGTTTTTAGAAAAACTCTACAAACATGCAAATACATTTTTTGTTGGGCTTAAGGGGTAACACATACCATACATGTAATAAATATTGCTATCGGTATGACCCGGTTGTAGCTACAAAATGGAAAAAACTTACTTCCAGATAAATCCCATTTCAACAAGATACATTTAGAGTCTGTGTGATATTTCTATTTATATAAACTATTAACATTATTCATTAACATCGTGAAGTCCAGTTAAACTTTTCATTTTGAGAAGACAGAACGTGTGACTGATACCTGAATCAAAAATAAATCTATCAGTAATGATCTAACAATAGTACCACTACATGAACTGCTGCTCCTATTGAAGAAACCAAATGGATTACAGATTAAAATATACTCCCTACATAAAGGTTTGTAAAGTATAGCCTTAAGAACTCTTTTGTTCATACACTATTCATCATTAGTAGTCTCAAACAGTATTTGCCACTCTGTACTCGCTTTCGTCATTGGGCTGTAGTTGAACCACTACACTTTCTTCATTTATTCCATTTTCTGCATCACTGCTATCAATATTGTCATTGTCATCTTCCTCATATTCTGAGGACTCGGTCATGTTCTGATGGGAATGAGATTCTGACAAAGCCCCAAATGACTGAGTACTAACTGAGGCTAATGGTCTAAGCAAAGGAGTATTTTCAGATACTTCGTTCTCTTCTTGACTACTGTCTGTTTCAGAGTCAGAGTCCCCCTGAGAAGGGACCACTTTCTGTTTACATACGGGACATGTTTTTTTTGTTTTTGTCAGCCAGGGGTCCACGCACTTGCAGTGATACGCTGTTAGAAAACAAAATACAAGTACATCATTATCTAAGTGAAAAGGACAAGGAAGCCTGCTAAATTGTATTTATGTTTAGTAACACAGGAGAATGTTAGAATTCAACTCATATAGAGAATTTTAGTCACAAGTTTGCTGGCATGTAGACTGTCTATCCTTATGTACAAAACGTCTAATACATTAGGATCTTGGCCATATGGATATATGTAATACATACCCATTTCCTCTACGGAATGAATCTGAGAGCAGTCCTGCAAATAGGCCATGTTTGACAAAATAAACTTGAAAAGTTTCTTGAGGAATTATACCCACCTTGCAGCAGACATGCCCACCATTATTATCCTCATGACGCCTCTAACCTCCACCAAGATGTATTGAAGCATCTTGTTATTAAATAAAATTACCGCATGATTTTGCGGATTTTAAATCAGGTCTACAGTTGGCACTGCAACTATACTGGCCTTGTTTAAAAAAAAGTGTTTGAAAGTGTCTTACTTATGGTGTTAAAAACCTAGCTGTGCTTATTAACAGAGACTTCTGTCTGGCAAAGAGCTAAATATTTACAAAGGCAAGCATGTCGTGTTTAGTACCTGTTCAAGAACATTAGTAGCATGTTCTCCACGAGAACTGACAGTGGTGGTTTTGGATTTTTATTTTTCTAATTTGCCAGCAATCTTTGATATTGGTGATCAGGTTTAGTTAACTTTGCAGTCCCCAGCTGGGACAGATGCTATGGACCTGTTCTTCCGAGAACTCTTTCTTTGTCATCATGTTTTGAAATTGTTTTTTATGATAGACTGAGCTTTGTAGATCCTCAGTCATCTGCTGTGTTGACTGTGGATGTAAGGCTGTAACACCAGTTATCTCTTTTTTTGAATCTCTGAGTGATGTGGTTGGTATTTGCTGCTGCAGTGCCTGATGATCAGAGCAGGAATTTAATGAGAAAAAGCTGCGTAAAACTACACCCAGCTAAAATGGCTGTAATATAGTTAATGGACTGGCATGTAAAGAGAGGGTCTCAAGCTAGGAAGGACGAATCCCATCTTTCTCGATAGATTTTACAGAGCTTTTATTAAAAAAAAAATAAATTTAAATTTAGAGATGCTCTTGGGCCCAGGCCTCTTCCAGATTTCTACATATAAGCTCTTAAAATGCTTCTTGTACTTGCACGCAGCTAAGAGCAGTCTTGTCTTGTGGGTAGATAGATACATGACTACCAGAGATACCTTTTGCAGTGGGCTGTATTTGAGAAAGACTGTTCAGACAGTGCCCAGCTTGTCACAGTGAAAATATTCCACTAATTTTTCCACTGACAACACTGACTTCCAAGTGCAGTCAAGGCAGTGGTCTATATGGCTTCAGGCTGTGGGACAGACTATATCCCTTCATCCATAACTCCATGTCACTAATAGCTGAATTACGTTTTACGGTTTGTCTTGGAGAAAGTGAGAGCTTTTTTTTTTTTTTCAATGTAAAAAAATAGTTCTGGAACATGTTTCCCTATTAAATATAGAGATATTCAGAGGACAGTGTCAAGCCCAGATTTTCTTTCATGTGTACGTCCAAAGAAAAATGCTAGGTGGGAATGCTAGCCTTTTTTGCTTTCATAAAGAGAAAGAAAAGTTTACTCTTTTCCCAATTTGTATATACACTCCTGCATATTAGCAAAAACTAAATTTTTATAAATCAATCAATAAACATCTTCACTGTGGTTTTAGACATGGTGTTTTAGAGAGCTGTTTTAACACAAATACCAAACCTAAAATACAGCTGCTTACCATGAGAACATGGAAGGATTCTGAGCTTGTCTCCATCCTCATATTCATCCAGACAAATGGCACATACATCGTATTCATCTCCTACAGCACATAATTGAGAATCAGTTTAACTTTAAAAGATTTGCAACAGACCTTTTCAAACACATGCCTACATGTTCTCTTGGCGAGTTTCACAGGCTGAAGAAAGTATGACTCTTCCCTGCCCATGCAAGGGGCAGGTTCTTTGAAGCCATATAGTTGACTGCTGTATTTCTCTCCTTGTTAGGACTATAGCTCATTCACTCCCTTCAGGTTAATACAAATGTTTTAAACTGTGTGAAGTGCTCTCTCTATAATACTCTATCATTCTTATTAAAAGATAAAATGATTTAAAATACAGGATTCACTTTACTATACAGGTATCAATAAGTTACTGAGAAAACTTAGGCAGAAAAACAACAACAAAGACAACTGAGTAAAAAAGCAGAATAATCAAGGAGGATAGTCTAGTCACAGGAGAAAGTTTAGATTATTTTGTAATTCAAACCTCACAAATAAGATATACATTACTGACAGTATTGACATTATGTACACTGTTGTGATACATTATATGACCAAAATATAAACACTTTTTAGAAGTCAATTTATTCCTGTTTCAGTTTTATCAAGGGCTTTACAACACAATCCTTTCATCAACCCAAATGGTTCTTACACCAAACATCCCCCCGTCGTCCTTCTTCCCCCAGCTGTATGTGCTGAGCATGACGCCATACGGTATGGGATATCCCTGGGGTCACTGGGGTCAGCTGTCCCGGCTGTGTCCCCTCCCAACTCCTTGTGCCCCCCCGAGCCTCCTCACTGGTGGGGTGGGGTGGGGTGAGGAGCAGGACAGCCCGTGATGCTGTGTAAGCCCTGCTCAGCAGTAACTAACACAGCCCTCTGTTACCAACCCTGTTGTCAGCACAAATCCAACACACAGCCCCATACCAGCTGCTGCGAAAAAAATTTAACTCTATCCCAACCAAAATCAGCACAGTCCTTTTCCCAGATGAAGTTACTGCAAAGTTGTAAAATATCACAATTTTTGATGTCAACTTTCTCCTCGTATCCTGTGTATCCTTGAATATTTCTATTGAATATTTAGATAGACTACTTGTCCTGTCACTGGACATCACTGGGAAGAGTTTGGCTCCATTTTTTTGCACCCTCCCTTCAGGTACTCATACACATTGGAGAGATCCCCCCAAGCTTTCTCTTCTCCAGGCTGAACAGTCCCAGCTCTCTCAGCCTTTCCTCACAGGAGAGATGCTCCAGTCCCCTCATCATCTTCGTGGCCTCTCACTGGACTCTCTCCAGTAGCTTCATGTCTTTCCTGTACTGAAGCCCAGAAGCGGACACAGTACTCCACACGTGGCCTGACCAGTGCTGACCTTATTCCATCTTTTTTTCCTTAGCTTCAGAAACTTAAGTCCAACAGCCTTTAGCCTTACCAACATCTGGTACAACTGCTGGAGCTAGAAAATTTCAGGAAATTCAGCAGCACTTATTCCAGAAATGTGTACACTCATGGTGTGTGTGCATGTGTGTTTCTCAAGATAGCTGAAGGCACTTGCTCTTTACCCTAATTCTTCAAAGGTGGCATGATATCCTGAATAACAACATTTCTTGCAGATCTTAGTTTCATACAAATCTAATGCTTTTCACAGTTATACAGCAGGTCTTTTTGTTAGCAAAGGGGTGGAGACACTGGTGAAGAGAACAGCCCAGACATGTTGGCAAAAGACGAAACAGTAGAAAGCAGAACAAAGCAGTGAGAGAACAAATACAAATCCACGGTATGTTTCTTAAATTTAAACCACCTCCCTTAACACATACGGGTTCAAAGACATCTCCCTCTCTGGGCAAGGACAAAGCCTTGAATCTTTTCATGTCTTCCTCGCCCCTCTGAATGCAGGATTCTCTTCTGTGAAGTACATACAAGCTCAGCAGAAGGGGAGGAGAATGCCCTTTCCAGAGTGGCCGATAACATAAATTAGGGCACTTAATGAATGATAAGCTATGTAAATAAAGAGAAAACATGATCAAATACAGCATGGCCATAGTAAAGGTATACAATGCCTTTGCACAAGAAATATGGCACATCTTATCTATGTGGACTTTGGTGTTTCCTTCAGTAAAGTTCTATGTGTGAAACGGCTGCCCCTAGTCAGTAAGATTAGTGAGGATTAGTAGAGCGAGCTGAATAAATGGCAGTTGCTACTGGTGGTGATGGAAGAAGTTCATTAGGCTGGAGGAGAGTTATTGGTATTGTCTTTTTACAAAATTGCTTTGGAATAATATTGATACAAAAACAAGGAGCGTATCAACTATACATATATGAGACAATTAAGTAGGCATCATCAACAGGCTAACTGGGATAGCACAGAAAAAAAATCTGCAAATCTGGAATAATGGTACACGAATGAAAGTCATTACTGTAACATGCAAGTGCATCCATTTACGAATTATGTCCTTGGGAATTTTTAGCTGAGATTTCATCAGTTATAAACAATTGAGAAGAAACAGAGCATACTGGTTGATCACTACAGTGTTCCTAATGTGATACAACTGGGAAAAACAAAAATGCAACAGTAGGAAGCATCAAGAGTAACACGGCCACCCATACCCTCAAAAGATTAATTCAAACAGAAAGAAAAAGAGAGTATTATGATCACATAACAGAGACACAATCATGTAAGAAAAATAAAAAAAATAGCCTGACAATTTTAATCTAACAATCTGAAGGCTGAAAGGGGCTTCAGCTTTCTCTGTAAACACCACAGAGGAGAAATACCATGGACAGAGAAGAGAGAGAAGCCAGCGGCAGGGAAAGAAAAAAGGAGCTATCATCTGACCAGGAATCATTAAGTTGGAAGTGAAAAGAAAACTTGACTGTTGGAGCAGTGATATTCTGAACTAGCCTTTCAGGATCATCAGAAGGTAATAATGGCAAAGGGCCAAACCACCCCCTTTCCTCAAACCTACTTTTAGGTCAAGGCTTTAGATAGGTGACACAGGAAGTTCTTAAGAGAATAGGATCCGGAAGGCGATGGAAATGGACATCTTAATCCTAGAAGACAATGAAGGGAACTGAACCTGGATCCCCCAATTCTTGTCCAAGACTGACAATTACTAGGCTATATTATTAAAGGTGAGTAGAGCCAAGTACACCCTTTAAAATAAAGAGGTAGCGACATTTCGTTATATGTCTTGTGAATACTTACCTGATCAAGCCCTGAGAGGGACTTAAGAGGCGAAAAGGTCCCTGTCACTGTTTGGATCCCTTGCTTTGACATGAGCTGGGCTCAGTATCTGCTCAGCTCTGTCAAAGCTGGAAAAGTTCTGGCCATGCACACAAAGCCACTGTATCTGCAAAAGTTCGTGAACTCCTCTTTCATACACCTCTTGCAACTTAGACACATCCGGTGCCGCTACTCGCTATTTCCAGATGGTACTTCTCCTATTATGCCATTAGTAATTTATTTAGACAACTGAACCTCACTCTCTTAACACTGTCCAGTACTGCACCATCTCTTCAAAAGCAGCTGCTTACGAGGGCTGCCCACTCTCCTGATCATGAAGCGTTCTTTAGATGCCCAAACTACAGTGTACCAGAAAAAAGTTAGTCTGGCCCAGCCCCTCTCTCCCCCTGTTAAGTCCTCCCTGTCACATGGCTAGATGCACATGTGCCAGCAGACAGAACTGCAAGTTTTCCCATCACTTGACTAACACATTTGGTTGAGGGACTGGATAGTTACAGGGTCAAATGATCCAATGCATATTTGTACATCCTATCATAAGGGCAGTCATCTGCTCAACATGTGGTGCTAGGGTGTCTGCATCCTGGTTATACACCGTGTCCTAAGGAAACACACCAACAATAGTGCCCCAGGAAAAAAAGATTATATGGTCCTCCTTTCTCAAAGTATGGACACCCCAGATACAGCCTGCAATATCCTGGGGGTGGTCCCAAAGAACTACATGGCACACTGCATATTTTGGCTAAGTATTCATAATAGCAGTCCTAGCCCACTAAGTCTGCCTGTTCCCAACCTGCATAGTCTTCACAGCTGCTTCTTAATCTCCCAGTGCTCAGCAGTTTATATTTTCACCATCTTCAGGGCTACCTAAGATCCTGGGGGTTACCACACAGTAGACAAGTTAGGGAAGTAAGGAGATGTAGATCCCATCAGAAAGGGTATGTGCAGAGAAGGTTCACTCTCTCATATACCAAAATACAGATGAGAAAAGGCATACAGGAAGGCAGGGACCCCTGTAAGAGAAATGAGGCCTCTGATCTTGCCACTGCAAGGTAAAAGAAAGAAGGGTTGAGATGGTGTATCTTGTTCCCAGTGCCCCTCAGGGCAGCTTTCCCCATCTCCTTCCAATCTCTTCCAGTTCCTTCCAAATTCCACCCAACCTGAGCCCCATTCATCCCACAAGTGTTACCTCACAACTCAATCCTCTACTCCCATTCCTCTCAGTGTCACCTCAATCCTCTCCCAGTAAACTTCTATCAAGTCTTTTCTGGACTATCTGCTGCACTAAAACTTTGTTGCTGCACATCGCTCTGAGGTTTGAAATTGGTCTCCAATGTCAGATTTAAATTCACAAGACTGACATGTGCTAGGGCTAACAGCCACAACAAGAACCTCTCACATACTTAGTTCACCTTTCAACACACACATATCACACGCAGTAATCTGTCACAACACTGTTTAGCACAAATGTAGGTTGGTTTTTTTTTCCACAGCAATTCCCATGTTAGTTCCCAAAGCACTGTCCAGATTACATACATGAGATCAACCGGGGACAAATCCGACGCACAGTTCACGCTCCAGGCTTGTTCAAAAGAGTTGATATAATACACAAGTTGTCAAAGTGTTGTTTTGGGAACAAAGTGGAAATAACGGGGCAGATATCGATAATGTGCAGGTACAGTAGGTCCACGTTTGGGTCATGAGCTTACCCTACATTATCAAGAAGGCTGCAAATGAATGAAGCAGGCAGATTTTGCATTACTCAGAAGAGGTGTCCTTTTAATGCAAAAGTCCAAATAGGAGCAGAGCGTTTACTGTAAGGAAACTACATGGCAAGAGAGAATTTCTGGAAACTCAGTTCAGCATTTGTTTTCATACCACGCTGCTAAACCCAACACTTTTCTACAGATGGCAAAATTAGCTACATTAGGTGTTCAGTGTCAGTTTTCAAAGAAAAACTTTCATATGCATAACTTTCATATTCAAAGAAAAGTTTTCATATGCAACTCGGCATGGTTGTTCTGTATCTGTTTAGTACATGTAAGGAGACTAAGTACATCGCAGTAGGAAAATTAAGACCTGTGCACCAGCAACGAAGGAACTGAGCTTTCCAAGGAAACTGCAGAAAGCCAACAAAAATAACACCAGTGAGTCATCAGTGAGGTAGAGGCACAAAAGATGAATGGTTATCGCCAGCCCAAATTTCGAGTATTACAATAAACTCAATTTTCGGGGAAAGAGAATCAGCAAAATGAAGTTGTTCGGTGACAGAAGAGAGGCAAAGATGTACTATTTTTCTGTTTATGTGTTCAGAGTAAGATCATCAATAAATAAAGCACAAATGTTAAAAATTCAAAACTTAAAGTTCTAAAAAGCAACTTGACCAGGATTTTTCATAACTGTGTAACACTACACTTCACTGAGAAAAATAAACTTTCTTTGCAAATGAAAAAAAAATCTCAAGCATTTTTAATTCCAAAATGCAGAAAACTGTCAGTCAAATAAATGCAGTGTAATAGCTTTTCCCACTTAGTCTGTAAACAATCTTTAACTCACATGACTAGTATTAATCATGTCTGAACACTTTCTCATTTAAAAAAATCATAAACTAACTGAAGATTTATGGTAGTAGCCTAATATCATTCATATAGAAATAACTGTAGCTTCAGCTTTTAAATAAGGACACAGTTTATATTCCACATTACCAGAATAGAAGGCAAGTACTCCTCTGCCTTGATTCAAGATTTTTGCAAGCCTTCTTTTTCAGATGTTAGCAAAAGTGAGCTAAGAACTGAGCCAGCTCATTAACAATAAGGCTGTTTGATTTATCTGAATTTGTGTTTAGCTGCATTATTAGCAGGTGCCTTTTCCATCATTCCAATGTCGAAACACCATTGACTGATGTAAAAAAAAAAAAAATCAAAATCATACAGGATTAATTTTTGTAGTTCAGAGAATTATTTTACTATAGAATCTCATATTGTTGTGCACACAATTCTCTGAAATCTATAGCAACTAACATTCCGTAGACTTAAAAATTCTCAGTATAAAGCATATTCATGGAAATAGTTCTATTTTGAGCTTTCCTAAAAGTGCTGTCAATTTTTTTAAAGATACATACAACACCTGGTGGAGTTTATCTAGAATCTCTCTTTTACAGGGTGGAAAATATGGAATAGGATCTTACGCAGGATCATGACGGTCATGTGTTCCTGTTTTGCTAAATTTTATTTTTTTTTTTTTTTTAAGGACTTCAATATTTCAAAAATACTATAACACAAAATTGAAACTTGGCATCTATTAGAGATGAAAATAGAAGGAAGATACAGCATGTGAAGGGCTATCCATTATGGTACTAGGTATATATTTGGAATGCGGTAAGGGAAGCCTATGTGGATATAATTCTTTCCTTGCCTCATTCATAAAGCTTGCTCTTGCACTCCCTGTGCAACCTAAACTCCCCAAATAAGCAAAGGAACACAAAATGAGCCCTCTCATTTTACCAAAATACTGGTTATACTTGATTTCTCATATTTTATGATGGCCATGACAGAATTTCTACTGAATCTATCTTTTGCCTGTGCCTAACACTTCCACTTTAAAAGAAAACAGAACAAAACCTTCTAACCTTCCTCCCTTCCAAAGGTATAAACACAACAAAATATTCTAAATAGTACTCAATTATATAGCAGATATGAAACCAAGGCACATAAGACACCCTTAGAAGGTGAGTTCTTCACATTATTAAAAGGATTTCTCTATTTGTGGGTGTAAGATAGATGCTAAAAACTATTCACGCCTACGTAATAATAGGCTGATCTCTAATGCAGTAAGGTCTTGTGTTACCTACTACCTGACTTCTGCATTATTATAGATCACACTAAATAAACCAGTCAGCAGTATGGGTACAATTAACAAAGACACGGCAAATTGTTTAAATTACAGGTTTGTTAAAGCTAGTGGTTTGACAGGGAAAAAAAGAAGGGAGGCAAGACTGAAGAGGTAAGAGAAAGAGCACATCTGCAATGTGCTTCACTATCAGCAAAGGTAATTTATGGAGATTAGTACATATGTATGAATTACATTGCTTTCATTACAATTTTTTTAAACCAGAAAGGCAATAAAAGGCAGATTAATGCAAAAAAGAACCCCAACAGTACTGATAGAGCATTGCAACATTAAGTATTCAATTTCTGCAAGAGCACTGCAAAGTAGTAAATATTCTCAATCCTACTCCATACTGACGGAAAAGAAAGTGGACAGAGATTATAATTATTTATCTTGGCATGCAGTAAATCAGAGCAGAAGTTGCAACTCAGGACCTCCTAGTTCATAGTTCTATTCTCCAAATAACAGAAATCCATGATGAAAACCAAATTCTCCTGTTTCCCCAGAAGATAAATTCCAAGGGCCTCTGTGGTGGTACAGAAAGTCCGTGAAATGTGGTTCATGTTATTTTTGTTAATATATATTATTCAACATAAAGGCAAAGCTGATGACTGTCACTGGAAAATAACACTGTTGTAATCTGGCATTTCGGAAAATAAGCACAGCGGACATGAGACTTATAAACACAGTTTTCCTGATAGTTACTATACAACAACAGGAGAAGATAAAGGGGAAGCAGGAGAGAGAAAAAAGCCTCATGGGCACGTAGGAAAAGTCAGCGAGATTAAATGGAGTCCATCACTGCCAGACCTATATCACTGAAGTACGAGTTTTCATCTAATGTAACACAGTGAAGTATTTCAGCTACAGGTTCTTTAAAAAATTATTTCCTCTTTTGCTACAACATTCCTTCTCTCTGTTGTTTCTGTAAGTCAAACCATGTTTATGGATCATTTATAATCAGCACATTATTATCATGTTCAACACAGAAATGAATGTTAACCAACAGTCAGTAGTGTCAAGGGCATCATATCTCAGAGGAAAAAAAAAAACACAAAATCAAATAATACAGCTGTCTTTCCCCGCACCCCAGTAGTCATTCAACATGTATAAGAAAGTCCTGAAAAATGATTGCACACTGTTCTTTACTAGGCTTATCTCACTAAGGCATCCCCTGGCAAATGAACAACAGCACATTCAGAAAAAAAATAACGCAGTGGTAAAGCATCACATCCATTTCCAGGCCAGGTAAACACAGACAAAGTTTTCTCAATAAGGCCAATGCTAAAGTTCTCAAACTTGGAGGCCACAGATCGACCCGACAGCATACTGGCTAACCACAACAAGGACATTTCTCTGACTTGTCAAGGCCACGTATTCCAGCCAACCTTACCCAACTTCACAGTCCTGTCTTTCATTGCACAGTAATTTGCAATAAACCCTCAGCCCAACTGCTTCACCTGCACCCACTGGATCCATCAACTGCAGTCCATCTACTGCATCTCTCCAACAGGTCATCACACAAATTAATTAACGCTATTACCCAGATTCTTGCCCTCATCATGGCTTGGGAAAGGGAGGCAAGCCCATGCAGCAGAAAGGCCAGCCCTCGGTGCCGAGACCTGTTCGATTTGTCTGTGCACCCTGGAGCCTCCTTGATTAGTCTTCAAGTTTGCTTCACCTCCATGACTACATGCCCCCCAAAGAACAGAAGATTTAATTTTTTAAAGGGACACTTTGCAGACCTCTTTTTCTCAAATACCTGTTACTGTATTTTAGAAGCTGGCTCAGAACTACCAAAAACTGGGAAAAAAGGGAAGCATGGAAATGGCTGCAAAATAAAGTATCTTGCTTAAATAAACTGTGTATGAAAAGTTTTTAGTAAACAAAACTATCTTCTAACTAACTACTTGGTACATATAAATTAAAAAAATCAATGTATTTTCAGAAACAGAGTTACCCATCCAGATATATGTGTACCTGTGAACAATGAAAAATGCAAAAATAAAACTGCCAGTAAGATGCCCACACATTTCTTTCTTTTGCAGCATTCTAACTTCACTAAATTTACAGTATTTTCTTTTCTACATAAGTGAGAGGTTACACTGCAATTTCATTGCGGTTAAGATCTAAAAATCTTTTCAGTCTTGGCCTAGATTCCATTTTAGTGTAAAGTTAAGCTAGCTTTAGAATAATACTCTCTATATATTAGTATTTTATATGTAATATATATAATATTATATATCTCAGTATTATCTATATTATATATAGTAGAATTTATTTTCAGAAATGTATTAGCTATTATTCTGAAGCTATTATTCTTCAGAATATTCAGATTTGCTAATGATCAAATTACAAGCACATTAAATGGATTTGTCTTTTTTGCTGCGTTCAGTTTTTTTATAAAGACATCATACAAAAGATATCAACTCCCACTGACTTTTGTATGACCAAAATGTAATCCATTTTGTAAGGAACCATAAAACAACAACTGCCCCAAAACTCTTTCAGTGTAGAAAACAGCTTCTGATATAGCGTACCTTGCATTCTGTGGAATTACTCAAAGGTGAGGCTTGTTGATGAGGACTTTGCAAAGATGGTCAATGCCACATCTTTTGTTACTGCACTCTTACTACAGAAACGCTAAGTGCCCGATTTAAAGCCTACTGAAATTAATAAAGAATTCCCATGTGTTACAGTTGTATTTGACGCAAATCCTACTTAGAGACGATTCACGTATCTTCTGTGTTAACAACTCTTTAGGTATGTCAGAGTGAAATCACCCCTACAGAACCACCACCTTCATTATATCATTGTTTGCCTATCAGCCTATTAAATTCTAGAAATCCACTAAAGCCAGCTTTCCCTTAAAAACCCTTTTACAGTGCAGTGAAACCATTTATTAGGCAGTGATCCACGATACAAAAAGCAGTGCAAGAAAGAGAAGAACCAGTATCTACGGTGTCTTAGCTTCAGTATTTGACTAACATTTCAACCTGTTTCAATACAAATAGATTTTTAAGAATATGCTGGAGATAAAAGAAAATCCAGTATTCCTCAAAAGAAGGATTATGGGCCATAGGAGTTACTTTCACCTATCTTTTGAAAGCAAAAAGTAAGATTGTTTGGATAGATCGTCAAGACGACTGAAGTGAATGGATTTCACAATAATGACTCGAGAAACCCTATCTTTCACAAAGAAGCAGGAAGCAATATATTATTACTGTAATTGCCAAAGGTAACATACTACAAGTACTGGGTTAAATTTTGTCCTTTTAGTAAGAAAAGTAGTGTAAGGGATTAATTTCTTAGCAGTAGAACCAAAGTGATCGTTCACTTAAGGAAACTCAAATCCTAGCTGAAAAAATAAGGTTTTTGTTCTGTTTTTCATAAGCCACTGAATGCAGTGGATGGCTGGATATTTACAGCCAGGTGTATTTTACAATGACTGACTGAGGTCCAAACAATTCATGTTGTGTAAGATCCAGCAACAGCAAAGAGGAAGGAGAATGAGGAAAACAGCAAGAAGATATTTTCACACACTGGCTACTTAGTTATGTAATTCTGAGATAGCTATTACAGATGCACACACTTAACTGAAAAAGACATTAACTTTCTTGAAGCAACATTTTCCTTGCAAATTTATCTTTAAAGTACAACATTATTTACTTTGTATTTTTATTCTAATTAGTCTTCATAGGAAATCAATAAGAGGAAGCAAAATTAATATTAGCTTTATTGGCCAAAGATAATTTTTTAGAGTTAACTTTAAATCCATAATGATAGGTCATTATAGCAAGGTTCAGTCAACTCTGCAGAGGAAAATTTTTTTTTTTTTTTTTTTTTACTTTTTTTCCCCCCCCCTATGAGGCTGACTAACATTTCATAAATACCACATCCACTCAATTTGAACATCTGCTTTACACAAAGTTAGAGCAATGACATTAATAACACAGGCTGGCTTTATCAAGGGCAAAGAACAGCAAGTGGTTCTATCCTTGAATCCAGGCATATCCCGTAACATGGTCTTTGTGCCTCGGCAAATACACTGTCTATTGACACGTGTTATATAGTAATCAATCATTTCAATTAAGTACTTTTTCCACCTTTTCTTCTCATATCTTGCAATAGCTTGTATGAATGAACAATCAGATGGTAAAACGGTAACACATTTAAAAAACAAAATTGAGAAGCAGCAGATTTTTTTCTACTTATAAGGAGCAGGCTACAACAGAGAAGGACTTAAGGCAGCTTTTCTATTTCATTGAATGAAGTAATAGCTTTATTTGTCATCTGGTCATTAGATCTTGCGTAAAATTAATCACTACAAAGAATCACAACAGCAAGTATTTTGGCATTAAATTTGAATCACTCTTCCCTTACAGAAGTATTGTGACTGAATGAAAGGACCACTCCTCTGGAAAAGCAGATAAATTACACCCACAAGATAGTTTTGTTTTTATAGTCTCTACAATGTTAGGCAACTTATGTGCCACTAGTATTTACCAGTTTCCAGATAAACAATCATAGAATTATAGGATAGTTTGGGTTGGAAGGGACCTTTAAAGGCCATCTAGTCCAACCCCCCCTGCAATAAGTAGGGACATCTTCAACTCGATCAGGTTGCTCAGAGCCACGTCCAGCCTGGCCTTGAACATTTCCAGGGATGAGGCATCGACCACCTCACTGGGCAACCTGTGCCACTGTTTCACCATCCTCACTGTAAAAAATGTCTTCCTTTTATCTCGTCTGAATCTATCCTCTTTTAGTTTAAAACCATTACCCTTGTCCTATTGCAACAAGCCCTACTAAAAAGTCTGTCCCCATCTTTCTTATAAGTCCCTTTTAAATATTGCAAGGCCTCCTCAGAGCCTTCTCTTCTCCAGGCTGAACAACCCCAACTCTCTCAAGCCTGTCCTCACAGAAGAGGTGCTCCAGCCCTCAGATCATTTTTGTGGGCTCCTCGGGACCTGCTCCAGCAGGTCCATGCCTTTTTTGTACTGAGGACTGCAGAGCTGGACGCAGTACTCCAGGTGGAAGTTCCAAATCATGGAAATACTGCATCACAGTGACTGACTGCAGTGATGATTGTTAATGAGTGCGCAACAAGAAGTTCTGTGGAATTTCTGTACTGATTTTGTGGTATATTAAGCAACATTTTAATTCTCAGCCACATGGTGTCTGCTCTGCTTCCATTAAAGAAATGTTAGGACTCCTCTATTTCAGTGACAGCAGGGTCAAGTCAAACTTTTTGCATGCTTTCACGACAAACTCTACTATCCATTCCAAGTGTACTCAAAATTATCTCCAAAACTACAAACCCTCAATTTTTGGTGTTAAAAACAATGGGACCTAGTTAGAGAAAGTACGATCCACTTGCCTTTCTTAAATTTATGTACAGGAAGTTTCTTAAGCTGATCCTTCCTAAGTCGGTTCCTTCTTGCTCTGTGTCTGTCTTGCACAAATTTTGTGATCTGGAAACAGACATAAGACAACATGAACAGTAAGTTAAAACAATAAAAGAACAATAAAAGCTTTGATTTATGAGTCTTTGCAAAAGAGCTCAAACTGAATCACCTCTTCCCCTTGCCTGGACTCAAGGATGAAGCCAAAGAAGCCTAAAGGATGTTCTTGATGACCAGTTCTTGAAACTGAAAATATACAAGCTTTTTTTGGAAAGGAAAGAGGCGGAAAAAAAAAATCATGTCCATACTACATAAAATAATGGCCATTGCTGCCATCCCCTACCAAGGCCCATGTATAGTGGGATGGCACATTTCAGAGCAAAACACAATTCATTAAGTTTGACTGGTTTTGCTTACAGTTATAGATTATTACAGCTCTTTTAGAAGATTGTTCTCATGTTCTTCAGAACTGTTTTCATAGTATCTAGATGCAGTTTGGGGAGGAGTAAAGGGGTATAGTTACCTGCTGTCTTCAACTATGTTAAAGATTCTGTTTCCACTTTCTTAATAGTCCCTAATGCTATTTCTGTTCAGTTTCTAATTCTAGCATCGGTGATATGACATTTTCTCAAATATGACAAACAAAAAAATGGCCTTAACCAAAGTATACACACTAACAAAGTCTTTCGAAATTGCAGAGGTGCTCTACACCTCTCTATGCTGTGGATAAGGTAAATGCCAAGACAGTATTAATATTATAAACAGCATTAATCTCTTTCATTTTAGGAATCCCTGGAAGGCACCAATATACTTCACAACAGATTTTATTTTTTTTTTTAAGTATGACTGTATGTACATTATGAACAAATACTATTAGGACCATTTGAAACTGTAACTGGTTTGGGCAAAATAAAATTTAATTATCCTTCTGCATCACACCTGGTTTCACTTTTTAAGCATAGTCCGATCTAAACTGTTCATTCAGACTCTTTTTATCCCAGCTAAACAATGGGCTGCATGCATAAACTGCAGTTTTTCTGCTCTAATTCAGATACTTAGTAACAATCAGAGAGTCTCACATCCATTTCGTAGTTAAAAACAAGATTTCCTGAAAGAAGCAGGGCTGAAACCACAAATGAATGAGGACCAAATGCAACCTGGAACCTCCCTGGGATCAAGTTCACCGCACCAATTAATTCTCCGGTGCTTTAACCGATCAAGATCTCTCTGTTAAGGCCTCTCTACACTCAAGGGAATGAACAACTCCTCATTTACTGTCATTGGCAAACTTACTTAGCGTACACTCAACTCCTGTGTCCAGGTCACCAATAGAAACATTGACAAGAACTGGCCATGAAGCTGAACCCTGATGAACACCACTAATGCCTGGCTGCCAGCTAGATGCTACCACATTTACTACAACTCTTTGAGCCTAGTCCTTCAGCCACCTGTTCAGCCATCGTACTGTGTATCTGTCTAGCTTTATGGTGGACGTTTTGTCCAGAAGGATACTGTAAAAGACAGTATCAAAAGCTTTGCTAAAAAAAACCTCCAAAACCAAACAACCCCAAAGAAGCACAACCCCACACATCCACCGCCCACTAGGTGAGTAACATTGCTACAAAAGGATATTAAGTTAGTAAGGACTGACTTTCCCTTCATGAACCCATGTTAGCTTTGACCAATGACCGTATTGTCTTTCAAGTGTTTTCCAATAACTCCCAGAATAATTTTCTCCATAATTTTACCAGGCAATGAAATGAGACTGACATGCCTATAATTACCTGTGTCTGCCGTTTTCATTTTCTTGAAAACAGGGCAAACAATGTTTCCTAGGCTGTAGTCAACCAGGACCTCTCCAATTTCCCAAGATTGCTGACAAATAACTGAGAGAGGTCTCACAATAACATCAGCCAACTCTTCCAGTACCCAGTGTACCAGTACATTGTGGAGCAGAGTGAAAGCCCTCACCAGCACACCATCCTTCAAACATTGTCGTGCTGCTCCATAGCTTATCACTAGTCAGCCTGCTGTTACCCTGTTCCCTCTTCAAACCTGTACTACACTCTGGAAAACACTTTCAAATACTTCTCCCCTTTTTTTCTCTCTCTGTTTAACATGAGCTGCGTAGATGGATTTTGGCATTTCCAACATCACACAACCTCTTTTCAAAACCCTCCAAACATCTGTCCCAAGTACATAGTAGAGGCAACCCTGACTTGCAGACATATAAGATAATTTTCTCCTGGTTCCTGTCTGGTTTTCCTCTACAACATGATTCTAAGACATTGAAAGAACCATTCATTTTAGTACTGACTACCTACTGACACTAAAAGAAGAGAAATTCAGGTCTCTCAAAGCTGTTGCTTTTACAACTGGGACATATTTGGAAGAATACATTCTTAATCATAGTTTACAGAACTGCCTTTTTTTACATTTCCTCACAGTGCATAAGCAAGGAAATTGGAGATGAGTTTAAATGCCTGAAATTTTCCTCTCCAATGTTTACTTCCCCTTCTTATAGCTAATCCTACCTAGCATCAGTTTGGTCCTTTTGGATTTTACAGATGATTCTTCCCTAAATATTTTATTTGGAAGGTGCAACTCTCAAATTCACACATTAGGTAAAAAAATTTTTTTATTCAGAGTATCAGCATGCTGATACAAAAAGATCCACCTCTTAAAAGGTAACTTTAAAAGAATCAGTATCTATGAAAGATGGCATATTTAGATGGGATATAATGAAGAAAGTTTTTATGATGCAGGTGGTGAGACACTGGAACAGGTTGCCCAGTGAAGTTGTGGATGCCTTATCACTGGAAGTGTTCAAGGTCAGGTTGTACGGGCTTTCAGCAACTTGATCTACTGAAAGATGTCCCTGCTGATGGCGGCAGGGGTGCACAAGATGATTTTTAAAGGCCCCTTCTGATCCAAACCATTCTGTGATTCTATGGCTTCTGCTTCGAGGACTCACTTATACCCTAAAGACAAACACTTTACAAATTTGTTTCGCTCACTCCTATAACATTTGTAATGCCACTTCTGATGCAGGTATCTGCTGGTTTCATAGTGAGGGAAACACCTGCAATTCTAAGGAGAGGGGGCTTTTCAGTGGGGTTAGCCTTGTGTTTCTTACGTAACTTTAGTTCCTTGCTAAAGTGATTGGTGGAAATTAGTGTCATTTAGTTCATTTCTTGACCTGAAAATGACAGCACTGAAGTCCATAAGGAATTTCTGCAACTAGCTTAACATCATCTAAAAACTCAAGCAGCTTAACTGGTGAAAAACTCTGAAGCAAAATATGAAGCAATATCTTGAGAGTAAAAACCATCTCTTATTTCTGAATTTCCACGGTGGTGGTCATGATAAAAGTCAAGCTCACACTCCTCATGATTACAGTTTTCATATGTGCCCCTGCTTCATTAGTTATCTCTTCAATGGTAGCCTTCTAAATCGCTCTTTAAATAAGAAACACCCTAACTATTCTTATTGTCTTTCTCTTCATGCCCTAGTTAGTATCTTTCTGAAAAATTACAAATCAGTGCTTCACACCATATTTTGACAGAGTGCAAAGCCAGTACTTATGATTTTCAAAATGATACTACAGTTCCTTTCATGGCCTTCTTCATTCCATTTCTTAGATACCATACTTTGTTTGAATTTTCAACTTAGGTACACTATAAGCAGATTATTAGTGAAGCTCAAGTTGGAATACTGATGGTCTCAGAACAACAGATCCTCACAAAATACTATTCCTGGTGACTGCTCTCCTTTAGAAATACCATCTCTCCTTACCTCAAACTGCTGACCTTCAGGATACAATGATAAGGCTATATGTTCACCTAATTCACTGCGACAAAATCCTCTATTATCAAGGTTATCACCAGAAGGTCAGAGAAAGCACTGGCGAATTTTATATCATCTCCAGTGGTTCGCTTCTGCTTTGTTTTCAGAGAGATGCTGCAATTTCGATTGTGCCAAATGTGCCCAGGATGTCAATGAAATACATAACTTGCAATGCCAAACGCTAACACAGAAAGAAATATTTTGAGACAATTCATACAACAGTTGATGCATTACTTGACTTTTATCAAAAGGTAAAATAATAAATTGGTCAGAGACCAGCAGAGATTCCAAAAATGTGTGATCCTAAGCATTAAAAAATAATACATAGCGATGCTATTTTACCTTTTATAGGAGACGTGCTCAAATGAGAACCTCTATAGGTAATGTATATGCTGTAAGTTATATCCTATGTGCTGTAACAGGTTCTGAGCTTGCTGACTGATTACTATACGTGCAGTAAAAAACGGCGAGACCTGCACTGTGGAACATTGGGACTAACATTTATTAAGCAGTACAAGTTCGGTACAGTGGGACATACTGTCAGTGTACAAAAGCACAAGGACAGGTCATTCTTTATTGGGCGAAAAAGAAAGTGCTTGTGCAGTGGAAGGGTAGCAGTGAGGACAATTCCTTGTATGCGGTTATTTGCCAGGTAGAACATCCTAAGGGCTTCTGATATCCCTTTACCAAAATTCTGCACCTGTTTATTGTACTGAGAAAATAAAGGATTATAGGTAAGCATGGAACAGGTATGTACAGTACACAAAGCTTTCGCTGTTCCTTTACTGTATCCCTTAATTTAAATTCAGTAAGTGACAGTTCTATGATGACTTGTTTGAAAGAAAAAATGTTATTAAAAGAAGGAACTTACCATAAATATGACGATGAGAATAAGACAGATCCCTACAATTATTAGGAAAGGGATTAAGTAGTACTCCAAAGGAAGACTGAACTCTGGGATTAACACAACATGGCCACTGTGGGGGAGAAAAAGATAACACTTTCTAAATAGGTTAGAATTTAATGAACAATGAAATAAAGAATAAATGCAATTTAAAAAAAAAAAAACATTAAAAGAGTATCGCTGAACACACTAAAGGAACCTGTGCACAACAACACAGAAAATTCAGTTGATATTCACATAACGTAAAGTCAATTAAATAGAACGATAAAACAATGTTTCTTAGAACATTTCTGGAGTTCAAACTACTCACTGACTTCAATCATAAATAAATCTAAAGCAATGAGGAAAACAACCTCATAGTTGCTTTGACAGGAGAACGAACAACATATAACATGACTATCAAAAGACACAGTGAAATCATTCTTACTACAGCATTTTGGGTTATATGAAAGGTTTAGGTTCAAATCATGAAACATGGTGAAGTGCACACTTTGTCCTCTGGAGAGTCAATAAATTACAGTACACAAAGCAAAAGTCTTTCTAGAGAACCTGATATGGATGCTGGCAACCAGATATCTGAATACTAGTATTTATTGATACTTAAGGAAGTAAAATCCCATTATTATTATTATTCTGTTGGCACAAGCAGTCAGAAACACCTCAGAAGGGACAATGTATAAAAGTGTTAGTAGTTCTATAATGACTACTCAATACGGAGCCACACTTTACTTATCAAGTCATTTCATCAGCAAGTTGTCTACTTAAGAATGAAACAATCTAGTTGTTCTGATTAATTTAGTAAAAAGACAGAGAGATCTGAAGAAGCAAGAACATCAGACTAATAATAGGAAACACATCTCTTTCCATCCTATTCAAGGTATATATTTTAACCATCTTGTTCTCGCAATGCTTTTCTTGTTAACATTTTAAACTCAAAAGCAGAACAGAAGCAGTTGAAACCTGATCATGCTACCCATTAGAATCATCTTAAATGCATCCTGCAGATTCACCTAGCATAGGAAGTCATCTCTGACTTTTCCTAGAACTATTAATAAAGGATGAGTATTTTTTAGGGTGTTTGGGGGTTTTTTGTTTGTTTTTTTTGGTGGTGGTGGGTTTTTTTGTTAAGTCCAGCATCTGACTTCAGTGGGAACCAACATATGTTGTGAAAAGAACACACCCTTAGATATGAAATACACATACTCTCAAAAATATTTCTGTGATACCTAGATCATTAGCTAAACTCGTATGTTTAATGCTATATGAAAATGAAAGGAGTAACATTTGATAAATATATGGTAACCCTCTTGCAGAAAAGCAATTTATATTAATTTTTAAAATGCCTTCTGTCCATTGCTCTCAGGCACAAGGTTTCACCTGGAATACCTATAGCCTCTGTCATCACAACATCCTATTTTAAATCCATAAACATGAAAAAGAGGCAACGACTTAATGCAAAGAGTAACAGCTGCATGTGAAGTAACCTACCCCTTTTCATAAGTAAATTCTTCTTTAAGAGAATTAGCTGATGTCTCGCCAATAAAGACAGAAGGAATGTCAATCTTCTTTAAAATCTCAACTATATGAAAAAAAAGGCAAGAAAATAAAAATATTATTATGCAGACACTCTATGGGCACTCTTAAGACATAAGACTTGAACATTATGAGACTATCACAACATGAAGACATATTTTAAGCTAATAAAATACAGAATGATGTACACACATCCTATATCTTTACATCATAAGAGAAGTGTATTATTTTTCCTACCAAATTTCTAGGGACTTTACTGCAAGTACAAAAATCAAAATTCTTAATGGAATATTTAAAGGGAGCATAAATCCAAAATACTTTACAATATTGACAAAAAACCAGACATCATCACAGTAAGTTTAATCAGAACATCATTCTTACTCAGAGACTTGATAAAGTCCCACAGCTCCACTGATTTCCAGAATTTCTAGTGATTTTTGTGATTTGGTACTGTAAATTTTAATTAGTTTTTCTTCTCTCCTTTTCACTCTAAACATAAATGAACACACTGAAAACAGCTGTGGCTAGAAAAGTGCAAAAAGAAGAAAGAAGAGAACGAACAAATCCCACATCTTTATTTCAGTCTGAAGAAACTGGGTGGATCTGTCTCCCCCTTCTCTGCTTACTAGTGAAGGCAGTAGTAAGCTCAAAAGATGCAGCACAAATGAAAAACTATTGAAAGATAAATCCCATATTCTAGAAAACCTTCTCCTCAGCTTCACTTTATATTGAGTTGCACCTCTGACTTATGCTTCACGTTCAAGGGTCAAAGTATCTTGACT
Organism: Cariama cristata; assembly: GCF_000690535.1. NCBI lineage: Eukaryota > Metazoa > Chordata > Aves > Cariamiformes > Cariamidae > Cariama > Cariama cristata. The sequence goes on from NW_009621859.1 coordinate 31,943, forward strand.
TTAGTCAAAATCAGGACAGTTAGGTTTCCCAAGGCAAAAGCGTACATGGCTTCATGTCACCTCACACTACCCAAGTCTGCATTTGTTGTGAACTTGTTCTACATTTTGATTTCTCAGCGAAACCTGAAAATAAGATTCACACGGGTCGGCAATTCATTAAAACCACTTTCACGTAGCCTTCTGGGCCACCCAGCTGCCATTTAGTTTGCTGAAAGTTCATTTCCTAGTTTACTCAACGGTGTTCCCACTTGGAAAGACTTTTTTGTTCTCATTTATGTTCTCGTTCCATATTGAGCAAGCTCAAAAACTGGATAAAATAAAGAAATGCCACAAAGAGTCATAACAGCACTACAGAAAAAACACACACCATAAAACAAAACCAACATTTTGCTAGATTACAAGATGTTCTGAACATATTCACTCCATCAAAGGTTAAAATCGCAACAGCTACCATCAGAATCAATCAGAAAATGGTGCACTGGTCTCTAAACATTCTTTTTCCAACTGAAAACCTGAAAATATGTACATGTATTCATATAAAATTAGAATCCATTTGTCCAAAGGAATAGAAAAAGGTACACAACAGTGCAACAACAAAATGGAACCACTAACAAATCCTAAAAACTTCTATTTCAAACTTTGATTTCCTTCCAAAAGAGCAGAGTTTTTTTACTTTTCCTATAATTCTACTTAATCAGCAACACATCAGCTATTTTCCACATCAGTCATATAAATCTATCTTATAAATTTAACCATTTAACCCAGAACAGCTGAACTAAAATTTAAAGGAAAAACAAAAGAAATACTCAGGAGAATGTAAAAATTTAATATCACAAATAACATACAAGTATACATATGTGTTCTTATATGAATATCTCTCATTTTAAAATGTTAAAAGGAGGAGGATTTCTGGTTGGGGTGTTGTTTTTTTTTTCTGGTGGTGGTGGTTTTGTTCTTTCGTTTTTTTTGTTTGTTTGTTGTAAGTCAGAGTTCATCATAATACTTTATACTGATTTTACTACTGTAGACTCTAGTGGGTGAAATGATTTTCAAACAGGAGAGAAGAAGTGATACCTGTACTTACTGTCGTTGGATCCCATGCTTATGAGGTCATCAGAATCAACATTGTGAACTATAGCCGCCTTGTACCCAGCTCTCTGTGCATTTAAAACCTGTAAACCATACAAATACTTATTAGAAAGACTACTGCTTCAAAATACAGTAACCTGTCTGTTCTCTGTAAGACAAGGTACACTTTCACGAAGTCCCAAATACTAGCACAACATCATTTACACTTATAAAACAACTGTCACCTTTCAAAATAAAATCCTATAATTATTCTTACACTCATGGGATTACGTTATTTTTCCAGAAAAATCATTTAATATTGGCTACAGACAGACAGTTTTTACATATATTAAAAACAGGATTAAAAACTTTCTATGGGTAGATAAAAATAGTATTTAATCATAACTGAAAATAAAAGCACTAATTTACTTTGGTAAACCAGAAATTACCACTTGATAGCTCATGAAGTCACATGAGTGGCATCTTTTCTGTGCCTTTAGAAATGTGGAAATATCTTACTTGACAGCCCAGGTATCAGAAGCTTTCTCATGGAAAAGTACAAAATTATAAATATGGATACAAAACTATAAACACATTGTGTACCAGTTACATTTCTAATATATATTGGCTTTTTTGTCAATACAAGCAAAACCTAAGGTCCCTCTAAATGGCATTTGCTGCAGTGACTATCACTAATGTAAACATAAGTCACAACTATTCATCTTAGATATTGCTTCTAAGGCATCCACAACAGTATAAAAACTCATCATAAGATGCAAAAAGCACTACAGAACCTTGAGGAACATTTGGGTTTCATCCTGTATTCAACTCCTGTTTAAAACTACATAATAAGCTTGGCTATAGCAAGATAGGCTTGCTCTGAATTGAGCTAGTATGGGACATGGTGGTAGGCTTTTATTTCCACTTAGATGCATGTATTTATTTAAGGAGACTGTAATGCAAATACATATTTATGTAATGGGCAAACAAACAACCATTAAGCACATCAGAACAAAAGGTCACAGCTTTTAATACCTCTGAAACTGGAAAATAGTTGCAGCATTCGGATATTATGGCATCAGAACAGCTTTATTGATCAGTCAACAAATACCAAGCACAGTACCACCCTTACGAACAAACATACACACAAACAAATCTTATAGAACCCTGTCCTACACCAATTCACCAAGAAATCACCACCATCTCTCTTTTGCAGCAGACTATCATCACCAGATCTGAAAAACCAGGGGAAAATTCTGGTGCTTTTTTTCAAGACCTCTACCCTCAAAGTTAGGAGAGAGGAAAATATATATATAAATATATATTC
>NW_009621860.1:0-434 GCF_000690535.1 Cariama cristata
AAAATAAATGGAAATAGAAGAACTACTGCCGTATTGCTGTTTATGACTGAAACATTCTCTGTTGGGCTACATTCCTGAAATCTCTCTAGTCATCCAGACCAGACTTGAGGCCTTTAGGAAAACGATGCCCAGAGCTTTGGTTTGTAAGGGCTTTTGGCATGTTCATGAGCCCTCTGGCGCTGAGTTCCTGACCTAGAGATACTGAAAGACTGAACAAACCTCTGATGAAGTGAAAGGCAGAAGAAAAACCCAAGTTTTTGAGGGTGTTTGGGACCCCACGAAGGCCATCAGTGACAAAGCTGTGAAGGAAACAACCAGTCGAGGTGGTGTACCTGGAGGTTGGTGAAGCAAAATCTTGCAGATGCTGGTTGCAGGTGGTAAAGGCAATGTGGAGGTGTCTCTGATGCCATGTAAGTCCTTGATGTTTGTTTATA
>NW_009621860.1:631-860 GCF_000690535.1 Cariama cristata
CATCACGCCAGGAGCTTCACGCATCCCCCAGTCCCATGGATGTTTCCTGAGGTCCATCCAAGTGTGGGGACTGTAAGAGAGGAGGAGACCAAGGTCAGCTCATGGGGTGTGACTGAGCACAGCTACACCCTTCAGCAGGCAATCCCCATCTCCCAGGTACAGCCATACCCACAAGGTGTAAATGTCACTACCATATCTGATTAGACCAGGAGAGACCTTTCTTCCTGCC
>NW_009621861.1:0-3561 GCF_000690535.1 Cariama cristata
GGGGGGGGTGAGTGAGTGTGTGTGGGGTGGGGGTGTGTGAGTGTGTGTGTCCCCGCTTGTCACACAGAGACATACGCACACAGTCACACACACGCAGGGCTAACAGAATTAGTTGTTCCTTCCTCGGGGGGAGGTGGGGAGAATAATTCTGTCAAATGCCAACACCACTTGTATTGCAATGACAGACGAAGAGTGTTGAGAGGAAAGAGGTGTAAACACCCCTTACGTAAACGGGGAATCAGACTTGCCAGGGATGTATGGGTGCATGTTACCGGCGTGTAAACCTGGAAACACGTTTATAATAAAGGAATCGAGCGAATTAAGGCACAGTTTGCTTGACAGTTGAACAAAATACATAGAATGTACCTTATTTTGACACAAGAGTTTCACATCTGATGGTACATCCTTTCAACTTCCTTGAGGACTCTCATTTTAAAAGAAATACCTGCTGTTAGAGCTGCAGAGCAGCCTCATAAGCACTGCAGTGTGTGAGGTGAACGCTTGCTTGCCAAGAGCCAGGATAGCTCAAGGGAATAACCGCTGCTGTCGTTTGCAGTCTTGGTAATTCAAACGCCAGTACCAAACGTGAGGAGCATTGTCACGTAAACTAGCTCAGTGTTCAAAATATGAAAAGAAGTCTGTAAAGTGGATTATTGACCAGCCTTCCCTGTTCTCCTTGGCTGGTTCAGTAACATAAGCAAGCAAAGCAAATACTGCAGGTGAAGATGCAGGGGCGGCTGGGTCTGCGTTAACAGGGACGAACCGAGTCTGCTGCGCTCCTTCGGGTGCCTGGGCCTCAGCTCCTTGCGGCAACGGTAAAGCCTTTCATCAGCTACGAGTATGAGTTGCTACAGGTACCGTACTTAATAATAGCTTCTGCATTTTCCCTGGTAAATTTTTAGGGGACTCAAACTGAGTTAAAAGCCATTAGTGCGGATGATTCCTGGAGGCTAAATGTTCACTCTTGAATTTTCTTTGGAGACACAAAAGCAGTTGGTTACAAACCCTTTGAGTCCAATGTGATCTAGGAACTCTCATAATCCACTGTCCCTTTGGTCAATGGTGATGCAAGTACATATAAAAAATACAACTTTATGTTTAAATAATGTGTATGTCTAATTCAGCTTCAGAAGAAATACTGGCAGTCTGCAAATGAACTAGATAGTAGTCCAACTTCAGTTGTAGAGGCTATGTTCCAGTTTTGAGTGCCAGGAGGCATCGCTGGAGAGTGGACCTTGCCTCTCAGCAAACCATTGCAGTGGTCAGCCCCAGCTCCCACTGCAAAAACATGTCCAAAAAGTGTCAAAATTCCGGTGTAAGATGCACGGTCTGGAAACCCATAAATTTTAAAAGCCTAACAACAGAAGTGGAATATACTAGACAGAAGAAAAAGTCAGGCACTCCTGGAGAGTGCTTAATTTTATCCCTTTTACACATAATTTGCATATATTATAGAGATGGGCAATGCTTTTGGAAGCATCCATGACAAGATTTTAGAGTGTGTATTTCCTTGCTTGACTTTTGGACAACTTCCAACCTTTTTGTGGTGCCACACAACACTATGAAAATTTTCTCTGGCAGCAATTCAGGTTAAAAAGCTCGCTGTCTCCACAGTTGCTTTGCGGTGACAGATCTTTGTACCACAGCTCGGCACGTCCTTGCGTGTGCTGATGCAGTTGTTTGTGTAACTGCTGCAAAGTAGGTCAGTGGGGGAAAAAAAAAGCTAAGCTGAAAATTTGAAGGTGCTTTTGAAAAGGATTTTACATATCCCATTTACTCTGCAATTTCACAACCAGTTTGAGCCAGTTTGACTGTGTGGTGCTGTAAGAAGTCAGTCCTAAATTCCGCCCTGTGCCATCCTTCCATTTCCATGCCTTTCCTTGTGTGGATGCTAGCCCTCGAACACAATTCTTCCTTAAAGGTGAGTTTTGAGTGGGAACAGGTCTCTGATCCAATTTGTCTGCAGCCAAATGGTCTCCAGAGCTGACGCAGGAGCAAAAAGAGGGCAGCAGCCACCCAGCCTGACCGTGTTTAATCTGCTTGAGAAACCGGAGTTGTACAGACAACTGCATGAGCACAACCGAGGCGAGATACGCTCCCGAGGGTGAAGGGAGGAGGACTGAGTAGTTAAGGGCAGCAATTATCAAACTAGATCATCCAACAAAGGAATATCAACACAGAACTTCAGCCTTAATATGTTTTGCAAAGTTAGAGGATCTCATGTCCCTTTTCTTGGCTTAGTTTCGATGATGACAGTACTGCACAGTGTGAAGAGTCCCGGTGTGCGTCCCTGTCCCAAGGCTGCCACACACCTGCAGTTACCAAGATTTTTGAACTCTTTGTTTGAGAAGCTCTAATACACGGCATATTTACAGGAAACCTTCAAGGATTTGCAGTGAGCGTGAAAAGTGCTTTTTCTTTGTCTTATGGAGCGGTGTTCCTATTTTACTAAATTCAGCTGTCAAAATACTGTTCCCTTCCATACATTTAGAGTAACACTAGGAGCAGCTTAGAGTTGCTGGAGCAATGGAGTAAAGGAAGGGCGAACACATCATTCCAACGGCTGAGAAACCTGACCTTAACACTGTTGGCAATTAGTCCTATTTAAACATCAGTTGCAGACATAGTATCATTCATGCAAACCTCTGTCATCATGGTGAGAATCCTGGTTTGTAAAGGTGGTTATAAGTAGTGCTCCAGTGAAGCTAACATCTTGCTAATTGCAACAGGATTGATCTATAAATCCAAATTAATATCCTTAGCAAAAAAAAAAAAAAAATAATCCTGAAGTCAGATTGAGTTCTGGTATTTCAAGTATATTTGAAGACATTTTCAAACTGCTGCTTTCCCCAGTTCCTCCTGCACACAGCGAAACTCTTAGAAATCTTTTAAATGCAGGTAGTGTTTGAAGCAAACCAAGCCATCTTTGTATTTTGATTTTTTTTTTCCCAGTGCCAAGGATCTGGTTCACCAGTTTGTTACTCTACTTGCACACCCGTGTATTCAAATAGTATACTCACCTTGTGCGTGTGCGTATCAAACCCCTGTTTGATCTTAGCACACTATTTTAGCTTTTGGGTGTGTGTTTTAGGTACCTCCATAACATTCATTACAAAAATATGCCTTTCATTCGCATATTGTCTGCCTTTATTCCTGAGGATGCAGTTCCCAATGGGCTATTCACATAAGTAATCCTTATTTAAACAAGAACAGTGGGATTATTCATGTTGCTGAAGAACAGTTGTGTTTCAGAGGATTATATCCGAGTGAAACATTCACAGCACCATGCAGAAATCTGAAAGGGAAAACAGATTAATCTGATTTCAGAGCACAGCTCTTGGCACACTGTTCTGTAAGGTCACTTACCACTTGCGCTATTTTGCTGCAGCTGGATTCTTGCCCTATTTCAGATGACCAAGTTACACTACTTGGTTTTTATTTTCAGAATTTCCTCTGTGCTTAAGAATTACAAGTTTATTTAGTAATTAATTTTCTAGCCCCATAACTGAGTGGGTGATTTTTTTATGATCCAAATAGAATCACAGAATCATAGAATCATTT
>NW_009621862.1:0-363 GCF_000690535.1 Cariama cristata
GGAGCACGGTGAGGCCCACGCACCCTCCACGGGCACTGCCTCCACCCTGGCCGTGGCACGGCGAGCGGGCAGGGATGCTGGCGCTGCTGGACCACAGCTGGGTCCGGCCGTTGGAGATGGAAGCCGAGGTCACGTCCGTTGCCCCCGAGCTTCAACTAACGGCCGAAAGCCGGCGGGGCCCCCTCCGCACCTTTCTCCTGCTCCCCGCGGGGATGCCGAGCAGCCAACTGTTCCCCGCAGAGGCTGGCGGGTTGCAGGCCGGGCTAATCCAATCCATCAGAGGGGTAATGAGCTATGAAAGTGCGGATTCAATTAAGGGGGATTGCGACGGAAGGCAGCGCCCGGCGGCAGACGGAGAAAGGA
>NW_009621862.1:471-719 GCF_000690535.1 Cariama cristata
GTCCGGCGATGGCGGCAGCGCTGAGGGGGAAACTGAGGCACGGCACGGTTAAGGGAGTAGCTTATGGTACCCAGGGCAGGGGTTGGAGGGCGAAAGCGTGCACCCAGCTCTCTCGATGCTGTTTGCAACCTCGTCTGCAGGTGATTTCATTTTTATTTGTGAGTTTGGGGGGTTTTGTGCAGGGCTGCTTGCCCAGGAGACGTCCTTCGAACAGCCCAGCACCGCTGCTTGCCCAGGGTCCCATCCGG
>NW_009621863.1:0-16139 GCF_000690535.1 Cariama cristata
TGGGCTCCCCAGGGAGGTGGTGGACTCAGTATCCCTGGAGGTGTTCAAAAAACCTTTAAATGTGGCACTTCGAGACACAGTTTAGTGGACATGGCGGCACTGGTTATACGGTTGGACTTGATGATCTTTGAGGTGTCTTCCAACCATTATGATTCTGTGATTCTATGAGGGCTTGGAGTGTTTTTCTTTCAAAGAATTGCTAAGATTGAAAAGTGAAGCTCTTAGAAACTAAGGAAATGCTAAAATGAACATTGCTGATGTGAATTTATTTCTGCTGTTCTTTCTTACATGTTAGTATGGTCTATTTTCTATAGTAATGGCGCTTCATTCGCTATAAATTTGAATGAAGTTACTGAACAAAACTGTTCTGTATTTGTCTCTTGGTATCACATTCCAGTATACGGCCCATGCCTTATTCAGCAAGCACCATATAATTGCTGCTGGAAGAGGTCAGGAAGTAGCATGTGACTAGATGATGGGAGGAACATACTGTGAGACACATTCACAGGAAACAAGAGCTAAGATGTCAAAGATGATTTTAACATGGGTATTTCCATTCTTGAAGTTGTAACAATGTGATTCTTTTAAAATGCTGCTTTTTGTGGAATTTCTCCCATCTGCTGGATTGTTGTTGGAAAAGCAGAAGGATAAAACTCCATTTGTGCAATTTTTCACCAGTTAACACAAGTCTCTTTGTTTAGTAAAACCTTGCACCATATCATTGGCTTTATTATTCTGTGAATGTGTTCATGGAGGATGCCCTGCCCCATTTCAAATATAGATGCACAATATTGAGCTTCTCCCACTGTCGTCTTTACCGTCTTCATGCCAACTTCTGTGCTCTGATTTAATCAATCCAGTGGTAGAAGAGAATGACCTAACCTGTCACTCCTGTTGGGAGGAAATTGCAAAGTCAAGAAGCCAGTATAGTCTCTTCCTGTGCCTTTTACCAGTCCTTGTTCATCCTGCAAGGTACTCAGTGCAACAACGTACACACCAGTGAATTAAACAGCAACAAGACTTACTATGTCCAAGAATTCCTGAATTGTAGCGTTGCGTTACCAAAATGGATGAGTTACACAACTACATTAGCAGAAATGTCCTGCAAATGCCTTTAGCCCGTGGCAAGGAGCTATCTCCCCAACTTTTCTTGAGTTCTGCTTGAAAGTTAGTGCAAGCCAGGGATCAGTCCCAACAGTTAGTTTTGCAAGCAGACACCCTGCTATGGAGGCTGAGAGTTTAATTAGCATTAACATAGTCAGATGGTAACTCTGGGCCAGAAAATAGAGTCTGGCACTGTTTTGGTTTTTAGTATCAATTTAATCAGAGAGCAGGGGGATGAGGCTTGGGAAATATGGCTGTTCTCTACTGCTACTCCTGTATTGCTTAATTCCCTCAAGGAAACTATTTGATAATGAAAATTAATGTGCAGAAATGAATAATGAAAATTAACACTGCAGATGCTCTAACTCACACTAGGACTGTGTGGTTTGGCCCAAAGACTAAAGGAGCTGTTGCTCTTTGGTGTAAGAGGGAACCTGGTCATACTAAGAATTTCACATTGTATTGAGTTCTTTTAATTTATGAAGATAATTTCGAGAGTTCATTGGTATTGGAGTATGACACCCAGCTTGCAGCACTGCTGTACACAATTCCTTTTGTTGCCTCAGATTTTTAAATCTGAACTAATCACTGTCAGTTTTTATTTCCTTTGGTTGCTGAAGGAGAACTAACTGCAAAATAGAGACATTTTGCTACTGATTCACCAAAATGAAGAACTGTGGGTCTTTTCACACACCACTCAGCGACTCACTGCATATTTTGTCCTTGTGTGATTTTTTGTTGTTGTTTCTGAGCACAAAACGTCATCTTAATAATGTGAGGTGAGTGAGAGAATAAAACAATTTTAATAAAATACTTTTTTATTAGAAAATGGTTCAGAAAACAGTAGGGCGTAATGTAGGAAACAATGCAAAATTTCATGGGGAAGATGAAAGATCTGAGTGAAGACTGTGTTCCTTATTTTCGCTTTAGAAAACTCTTACTTTATATAAAGACCTCAGTTTGGCTTACAAGGTTTTCAGTGGGACTGAGGCTGCAAACTGTTGTCAATCTAAATTGCTTCCTCAGAATCAACTCAGTCATCCTCAGGCCATGGACTCAGCCTCTGAAACTAAAACCACAGAGGGATTTTTTTCTCAAGGATTTCTAATTAAACTGAGCTGCCTTCTGCTTTCTTTAAATATCACTTGTGAAATTTCCTTCAGTTAGGTTTAATTCTAGTTCATGTTTTTCTCTCACAGAGGTTGTGTTTTACCTCTGCCAAGGGGGTCCAACCAGCACCTCTCAGCTGGCACACAACCCTGTTTTGCAAAACGCAGCCCTTAATATTCCTAACGAAGCTGGAGGTGAGAGCTGCTACCTTGCAAGGATGTCACAGGGAGGGACAGTGGTCCCTGGGTCTTAGGGGGAAGGGAGAACCAAGAGTGGAGGCTGATGCTTCACACAGAGCAGAGCTTAACTTGTCTCTGTGTGGGTCAGTGTTTTCCCCTGCTAGGATGCCAGCTCCTACCACAGAGGCAGGGTATCACCTAGCAAACCACAACTCTGGTGGCAGGCAGAGGCTTGCAGCTCTTGCCAAGTTTTGGTTAAATCTGAAAGCTCAAGTAGTGGGAGAGAGAAAGACTCAGCTTAGCAAAGACAAGAAACTATTAAGTGTACTCCAAATTGTAGCTTTTGAGTTTCCAGAAGGTTTCTCGCTTGTAACATAAAGTACAAGATACCACCTATTTTATAACAGAGGACAAAAGTCGCTGGCAGAAGACATTTTTTCTTGAGCATCTGCTAAACAAGAGGCTTTCAATTATCAGCAACAATGGAAAGATGACTAATTTTCATAAACATTTCTGAGAAAAAAACATACATTCCACATGACTTACTGAATATAAAACTTGATAATTTTGAGGAACAGAAACACACACACACAGATTTTCACATCAGCTGCTATATTTTGAAGGATGTTTGAAATTAATGCTTAAGTTAATTTATTTGTAAAGCATTACAACACTCAGTCAGCAGAGATTGCATGCAATAACTTTGAAAAGACTGTAAAGATTTCCTACAAAAACTAGGAAATTTCAACCTTGACGTAAAAAACCACTTAGCTTTAACCTTGGAACTGAGACCGTGCTGATGTTTGTTTGTCAGAAGCTTTTGTGGAGATTCTTAGTTGCTTTCTGCTCTTAGCAGTCCAAATTGCACAAAAGTTGTGAAAACAACGTAAAATGAGAATGGCAAAACTTGGCTTTCTTCTATATCATGGCCATTACAAGAGATAAGGTAAAGGAGCTTAAAATGAGTGTATGTATCATAGTTTCTAAGTGCTTTATTCTAACCAAAATGGATTAAAATGGCCATGCCATAAAGGAAAATTAAGTCCCCAAAGGAAACCTTAGGGATTTAAATTTTACTTGTGTGTGTATATATATATACACACATGTAAATAAATATATAGTGCTGGCTTTGTCCTGGTCAGTAGCAAAATGAATGCTTAGGAAACACATATTCAGAATATATCTCCATAGTCTCCAAATGGTAAGGTCCTTGGTAAATATAGATACAAACAAACCAGTATAATTTTATGACTATTAATCTTTATTGGGTAAATGTATGTTTTACAAAGTAAGCAAACATTCCTAACACAACAAGAAATACTTTTTTCAAGATTTTTCCTGCTGTGAACATTAGTTCATGATGCCGTATATCTCATACAACTTGTGCACTTACTCCAAAAGAATAACACTATTTGATTACCTGGTGGGTGAGCTTTAGTCTGAAGGCATGCCAGAATTTTACTAATATACTTATTAAAATAATATGGTCTCAGGTTTTGAAGACCTATGTGGTGCAAACCTGACCCAAGTTCATAAAGAAACAATAAAACTCATCGGAGAACTGTTCATTAAAACTAATACTTTCAGTGGTTGATGCATAAAACTAAAAAAATCACAAGTCGTAATCATCAAGTATCAACATGCATTTTTCATTGTAAGATGTGGTTTACATACATTAGGAACGTGTACAAGGACATACAAATTCATAGGGCAGATTTTGATTAATTTGCTCATTGTTGTGCTACTGATATCTGTATCCAGTACAAAAGAATTTCAAATAAATGTTTTCCTAACCCCACCTGCTTGTTATACATTAATGGCAGGTAATGTCTGGTTAAAATGTAATGTCTGTTAAAATGTAATTTATATTTCATTAGCTTGTGTGTGGAGAGCCAGAATGTCCAGAACATACATTCAAACTTCAGTAATGTCTCAGTATATTTGGTGCTGATTCTGAGCAAAAGAAAATAGCAAGACAGGATTTCAGGTACACAAATTTTTAAAAGCCAGTGGCAAATATTAGTGCTGAAGAATGGTCCAGTTTACTGTGACCAGAACTTTTCAGCCAGTCAGCGTTTGCTTTCACCAGTTAAATATTGAACTGAGTTACCTGCTGCTTTGCCAGGCTGCAATGTCTTTTCCTGAAATACTGGTTCTTGGAAGGCTGCTAGGAAAACTGTGTCAATAACTTCACTGTTAGATAAATGTGCAATATTAAAAGGTATCCCCTTCTAAAAGAGCTCCAAACTCCATAAAGTGTCTGTTTCTGCTTGTGGTGTTGGCATAACCCAACTTCTCCAGCGTATATGCCTCTGCTTTGACACTTTGCATTCACTTACATCAGGTTTAAACAACTTGAAGGCTAGGAAGAAACATTACAGTTCCCCTGTCTGATCCCCTGCACACTGAAGGCTAAATTACTTTAGCTTCAAGCTGCTGCTAAGGCAAGAATTACTACCACTCTGTTTTTTAAAAGAGAGAGATAGCATAAATATGTATTAAAAATCTATGAAAGATTACACCAGATACATCTTCAGAGGTTTGAGATAGGAATGCAATAAACCTGAATCCTTAACATCTTTATTTTCACATTTTTTTTCTCTCCTATATGTAAAGTACATTCTAGTCCAGTAAAAACTTCTTCCTTTAAATCTGGTCTCAGCTGAGCCTACTTATAATTCATTCAGGCCTGTTTCCATGATGCAAACTTAAATGAACATGTAATAAGAACTGAATAAATGAACAGAAAAACTTGAATCAATTGTTCAATTCCTACATATCCTTAACTAAAGTATATTTACAGACAAAATTGACTTTACTGTGCAAACTGCTCTCTAAATTACTCAAACTCCTTTTCCTTTGTTTTTCAGTCACTTTGGACAAGAGAGCAATAGCAACGTTTAACAATTCACTAGATACAACCCACATGACAATGCATCTTCTGTGAATCTGTGTGTCAACTACCCAATGTATTCAGCTCATCTCTGATACGCAAATAGCAACACATTGCATCAAAACAAGCCTTCTTGATCTTTCAATGTTGTAATGTTATTCCACTGTCCAGAGAATAATACCAGTTCCAAAAAAGAAGTTTCCTCAGATAAACATCTATTGGATGGTTTCTTTTTTTACTTGGTTTCAAAAAGAAGAAACCCAGCAAAGGTGGAGAAGCGTTGATGATCCCCATGGAGAGCTCCATTTCCCATTCGCAGCCAAACTTCGTCTCCTTTGGCAAGTTTTAGGACTGCACTGTTTCCTGAAGTGTCTGCTTTCCCTTTTGATTCATAGCTAAGGACGAATATTTTCACAAGTCAGCTTTTAGTTTCTCAAGAATGATCAAGCAAAGAACTTTTAAAAAAAAGAATCCAAGAAAGCACATTGTTTTGCGAGGAAAAACTTCCTTGAAAGTCTTGCCAACATTTTTTCAGCTTTATGAGGAAATTTTGGCATCTTTCTGCATTTGTTCTCCTAGTAAAATTTTGCACCTTATCTAATTGCATCATTTCATTCTTTACTGAAATTCTGGAAGTTTAGCTTATGTATGTTTTCCCAGGGCACAGGAACAAATCTGTTGTTTAAAATAAAACTCTGTTCGTTCATCACAACACTGCAGATTCCCTGTGATGCTTTTTTTCCCTCGGATTCATCCCAGCTAATTTTAAAGGCCTCCAGGTCACGAGTCTCATGTGAGCTGAGCCCCTGTGCTCCTGGCACAGGCAGTGGGCAGAGACAGGCAGCTTACGCCATCCTGAGGCCTTTCATTCTAATGTAGTTACCTTTGATGTGGGCTAACCTGCTGGCTTTGCATGAGTGTTGGTTCCCTTTCTTCCACCTGTTGCCTTGTCTGACATCAATGCTTCAGGGGAAAATAATTTGGCACTTTTGCAGGAAAGATGTGTTGGGAATGAAGCACACTTTGGTGGTTCTTCAGGTAGGGGCTGTTGAAGAAACCTTGACAGCCTAAATGAATGTGCTATGATCTGAGTGACTGAAATTCAGGGTGATCAATCTAAGCTTTTGTGTCTGTTTATTCAGGCTCAGGAGAGAAGCTTGGTTTTGGCATCAGATCCCTGGTTGATATTAAAGAAATAATATTTTTTTAAACACATATTTCTTCAGATATCCATCTGGCTACAAGCTTCTTGACCTGTTCCTTGTAGAAGTTGGTAAGCTAGAAGCAGATCTTATTCTTGATGATCCTCCAGCTAACATAAATAGTTCAGAAAAATTTTATTCAATGTGTGCTAGTGATAACAAAGCCAGTAAATGGAGGAGCTTTGCTTCTTACGCATCCTTACCACTGCAGTTTAAATGCTTTCCATCGTTAAAGTAAATTGCTCTCCCCTAATCTTTAACAAGACTGTAACTAGTTGCTGAACACTTCATTATGCCCTTTTTCTGACAGGCAAAATGAGGATAAGTTATGTTTTAGCAGAATGACAGCATGTTACCACTGGACTCCAACCCTAACTTGCAGTGCTAATTTGTTTCCCCTGAACTTTGAGGAACTTGTGATCAAGGCCTAATTTTAGGTCCAGGATCTGTGGCAGGCATGATGCAAATTTGCAAGTTGAGGAGGGCGAAATACAATAGTTTTTCTTTGTCGGTTACTTTACCCAACAGGATTTCTTCAAAAAATGAACAATTTCATATTTCTTGAAATGTGAGCAAGTTATCACATCTGTGCAAACATGTGTTTTGCATTAGAATGGCATAGGCCTTCACTTACCTATATAAGCTGAAAACTGTATTACCATTATGCATCAGATACACGTACACTTCCTCCACATCTTCATGTTTCATCATATTGAAGGTGAAGAAATACACCCCTGAAAATATTACCAAATACAATGTGTTCGCTTCATAGAGAGAGGTAGTCATGCTACAGACTTGTGCTTCTTGCTTAGAAAACGTAACAGCTGAGGCCAAAATTACCTTCCAGTTGTCAGTGGGTATTTTGCTTCTGCTTACATTGTGACAAAATCTGGTTCATTTTTATTCTGCATATGGCAGGGGTTCAGCCACATCCTGTCCCAGAGAAATGACTGTATTTGAACATGGCAGGACTGCTCACCCCTTCCTTCTCACTGAAAGGGAAATTTCCCAGAGGCTGAGTCTAGTGACCTCTCTCTCACCTTTTTTTCCTTACCTTCTTCCTCCTGCCCTCTCCCAAAAGAGCAACCTCCAGGCCAGCCAGGGCTCAGCCTCAGAGGCTGTCGGACAGCCAGCATGTTACACAGGTGAGGCAGGGCACAAGTGGTTTTAGCAGCACCCACTCTGCTCACCTGGCCATACCGCATCCTGAACAATGCAGATGTGGCCAACACTTTCTCTTCTTGCACAACACACCCTTATCATTACCCTTTTTCTTTTTAGTTCTTTCTGTCTGAAAGTTGCCAACCATGTTGTCAGTGCAACCGTTTTATGTGTCATGAGCTCTACAAGACTCTCCCAGGTGAGAAGACAAGCTCCTGTTTCCTGAACAGTAAGTCTGTAGCATTGACCTTGCAATGAGAGCTTGGAGTTTACATCAAAGTCATTAAATCATTCCAGGTCAAAGTTTCTTGACATCCACATAAACATTAACCTCAAAAGGCAGCAGCTGTGAGGACACATACCGCTAATTGTCAGTAAGATGTGCTACAGCAAGCTTGGAGGGCCTGACTTTTATTTAATTTAATATCATTTCCCATAGCAGTGAGTAAATGAATGGCAGGGTGAGAAAGGCAAAGTCAAGGAAGTTGGTTTCAGGCTTTGCTTAGACATGTTTTTGGTTATGACCCAGCCTCCCCCATCTCCTATTGTTCTTCTGCGCCACAACTGCATAAGGTGGGGGATTGGTGCAGCAGAAAAATAACTCAAGGAAAACTGTAATGCCTCATTTCCATCCACAGATCTGTTGCAGGCCAGCTCACAGCTGAACTGGCATGAGGGAAGGTGGGGATGGAGAGACTGACTGGAGGCAGGAGGTGGAACAGGCAACTGTGAATCTGCTGCTGCTGCAACATCAAGGCTATGGTTGTCTCATCACAGTGGCTGAAGGGCTAAAGATCTCAAAGCAGATGGTGATGGTCCTGCTCCCTCCCCAGCTCTGGTCATGCCTCTTCCTCCTGGCTTCCTGCCACCACCAGTCTCACAGGCTGGCAAGCCCTCTCTTGGCTTGCTCAGTTTCTAATTTGATTTTTCTTGAAAGTAGGTAACAAGAGCTATGCAGAGAATGTCTCATCAGTACCTTGTGCAAAGGCAGTTAACTAATTTCTCATCATTATTGGCTGTGTGGCTCCCTATAGCTCCTGGAAGTTTTTTATTTTGCATTATTTTGTTTTGCAAACACTCACCATTCACTGGAGCACCAAATCTCCCAGTCATGACATCAAAAAAATTCCCAACGTTGGTTTCAACACTACTGAAGATGATCCCGCTGTTCTGGTTGCTGAAGTGAGTAGCCATGGAAGCCATGAATGCGACCTGCAAAAATGTGGTTCTTATTCAGGCAGTTGTTCATGAAATGCACATATCTAGAGGAATCAGCTACATTTTTTCCTGTGTTTGTGGTCTCTTTATTTTCCTGACAGAGATGTTCTTCTAGGGCCTGCTCCAAGGCCATTAAACTGCAGTAACAAAACTCCCGTTGAATGAAACTGGAAGAGGACTAGGCTTCTTACATTCAATTGGACTATTCATGGATGTAAAAGTAAGTGTATGGGCAAGTGTTTGCAGGTCAGGACCTTTGTTTGGGATTTTATTTACTTTTAAGTCTTTCTAGAATGATGCAACAGAAAACTGGTATTGAAACAGATGATGTTTCCGACAAAAGTGATTTAATAATTTTTTATATATCCCTCAATGCATTCAGGTTGGATATTGTGTTTAACTGAATGTGTGAAATAAATAATACTGAGTAAAATCCATACACATCAGGGTTTCTTGCTAACATAGAGATACATTAAGCGTTTTTATTAGAGGTTGTCTGGAAGTGCAGTTGCTGGGACTCAACATTCAATGATTTTTCTCTCTTACAAGTTGCCCTGTACCCTCAGTCACAACAGGGTTGAGGAGACCAAAAGAGGAAACTAAGAAAGTGAAAACTCTGCATCAACTTAATGTTGCACTTCTTGCAGTGAGATGTATTGGCCATGGGAAAAGTTTCATAGGAAGTGGTGCAAAACCTCCCACATTGGACAATTCAAATTACCCTCAGCAAGATACCAGGGAATGACCCTGCCAACTTCTATGGTCAGGGAAGGGGGCTATCTCTTCTGTGAGTCTGTGATCTCCCCATCTGACTGTCAGTACAGTGAGGTACAGGCAGAATTGCTGCACCTGGATGCCAGAAGGTCACATAGTGACTTGGCATTTTATCTCTCTCTTAACTTCTTAGATGAGGAGTGTTCAATTACCATTGTTATAGCCCCTCACAAAAATGACATTTTTCATGTGATTCCAGCTATATTGGTATTAAAAAAATACCACCCCAAACTTCTTTTGATTTCAGATCCAAATGGGAAAAAAAAAAAAAAACAACAAAAAAAACCAGGCAAAATCAAATGCAAGTCTGGATCCAACAATGGAAATCATTAGCCATCTGCTCAGAAATTTGAGGAGCTCCAGATGTGAGCTGAAAGCTTGGACTGATTTTCCTTATCCCTGCATGGATGCATTTTCTATGATGGCAAATTGTTAACATCTTGCTTCTCAGCCAGAATCATATCAAAGTTCATCGTGTGTTAAAGGAAAGCAGCTGCAAT
The DNA here is from genome assembly GCF_000690535.1 of Cariama cristata. Lineage (NCBI taxonomy): Eukaryota > Metazoa > Chordata > Aves > Cariamiformes > Cariamidae > Cariama > Cariama cristata. The sequence goes on from NW_009621863.1 coordinate 10,142, forward strand.
GGCAGCTTGATGGAATTTGTGGCTTTTTGTCTAGATTCCATTTCATATTCTCTTTGACCCCAAGCTGCTTTTCTTGGGCTGATCAGAAGAGTTGAAAAAGATGTCCTTTCTCCCTAGGTCTCATTTTGAAGTAGCAGATCAACACGGACACACCAAGTCTTTCAAAATAATCCTGTACTTAAAACAGTATTGTATTCAAAAGTTATTTCTCTTCTACCTGCCCCCAGTCTAAAATTCTTAAGCGTGATATTAACAAGAAATCGTATGCTGTACTGTGTAAAGAATTTTTAAACACATCTGTTAAAAAGAGTAATGGAATTTTACTTGAAAATAGGTATTGGAATATTAGCTTTTGTTATTCATCCTATTTCATTATTCAGTTTTTGATTAAATTACTACCACTATCTTGATGTAATAAAAAAATGCTGATAGCTCATTTTAAAATTGCAGAAGGATTTATGTTGAATGTAATTACAACAAATATGTTTTTAAGATATTCAGGTATAATGTTAATTCCAGTTAATTCTTTAAGAATACATAAATAATTCTCCTTTATTACAAAAGTCCTGTAATTTTGGAAACTATTTCATTGTGAAATTTATTCTGTGCAATTACGCATCTTCATGCAACCTAGGCTGGAGAATTCAAATATACACAATGCCAAGAAATCTAAAACCATTTTCCCACACTGTACACATTGGTTGTACTATTGATTTTGCTGTTACTTTGCATGTTATTGGGCAACAGTATCCTTCAGTTAAAAGGTGTAGGTCTGTAAATAGATTAGAACTTCAGTCTTCCCCATAGTCAGAGTGGTTGAAAGTGGGATTTCTTTTTCTGCGAGTTTGCTATATCCCATTTTGTCCCTTCTGTGGTGAACTTGGTTTGGGGGTATGAATGAGATTAAGACACTTCCATTAAAGTGTGTACATGTGAGTGAGCATGTAAACTCCCTTATAGTTTCTGGAGATCTATACATTCTGTGGTGTCTGAAGTCCCATTTGCCCAAAAGCAGAGGTGACTGTCAGATTAAGCTGAGTTGCTCTTCTAGATCCTCAGTAAATGTGATGGGACCTTAGACGCTTCCCTCACGTGTAGGCTCTCTGGAGCTGAATCTGACTGCAATCATTTGCCCACACAGATGCACCTAGTGCCATCTGAAGTGCTTTAGGATTCCCCCACAGAGGGTCCTTCCACAGTGGCAGCTGGAAACCAGGAGGGATACATCTCAAAGGCTTGCCATGCATCTAAATCTTGCCTTTAGCACCTTAGCTGAGTTACATCATAGAGATAGTCAAGTCTTCCTGCTGTTGCAGATGAACTGGTTGTATATTGCTACTCTGCAGTGTGGGCAACCCTTTTAAATCCTCTTTGCGGCAGCAACCAAGCATCTTAGTTATCTGAGTCCCATTACTTTCAGTTGCCTTAAGAACAGAACTACACCACATTCACATAAGTTCTCTGACATCTGCTAGGTTTCTGGGACATAAAGAAGCTCTAATGCAAAAGCTATGGGACTATGCCAACACAGTGTTGAGCCCAACCAACCATATCCTATCCCTCAGCAGAGCTTACCAGCTCAGGCTTGAACCCAGGTTTTAATGCCCACCTAGCTTTTGGGTGGTTCATTCATAAGCAGAACCTACATGTTTCTTAACATATTTAAGGTATCTAGACATATATAAGCACAGATAGCTACTAAGGGTTATTTTTCAAAACCAGAAGACTTCTATCTGCACTCAGAGGTTTTGACCCCATACTTTGATGAGCTGAACACATATCCTTCTGAGAATCTCACGAAGCCTGACTGACCTGAGAAGCATGGGCCTGAGTGACTCCTTTACTCTTTTCATATGCCATAGGAAGTGCAGTTATGTATGTGATACAGTTTGACAGAAAAATTATAGTCCCCGCTAATCTCCTTTAATGATACAGGATTTCTGCCCTAAAAGCGAACCACACATGTTTCTTTCTACCCATTTCTCGACTGGGTTCCTACTCTAAAGACTCAGCTCTGATGTCTTTCTTTTCCAGGAATATCTGCCAGAGCACATTTGTCAGTCATAACAAGGGCTAAATATGTCTCTCACTGTATTGATTTATAGGGGTATTTGCTTCTTAAGTATCTTACAGTAGTTAGGTGCTGTTTTTCAGAGAAGAAAACCATAACCTGAGGACTGCTGCAGACAACACAAGCCAGAGATTGTGTACCTGTAGCTCTGGGGGAATCCCAGGGTAACCCTTCTCTCCTTTAGGTCCATGATGGCCACGTTCTCCCCTCGGTCCCATATCTCCTTTGTCTCCTTTCTCACCTTTGGCTCCTTCCTGGCCAGTTGCTCCATTATTTCCATTGTTTCCATGATTTCCTAAAGGAAACAGAGCTTTCTGTTTAACTTAAATAATTTCATGTATTTTAATAGATAACTGTGACAGGGTCCTTTTCCACCAGTTTCCAACAGATGGATTTTTCAGTACCATAAACCCCAGATTGAGCTACAATGGATAAGAAACAGTGGTGTGGTTAAGCTGAAGGTGAAGCTTTTGATGAGCGAGTTTCCAGAAGGATGTAGACTGATGTTTAAGAGTTAACCCTCATGCTATCTTGGTGTTGCTATAAAAACTGCCAATGTCACAAGTCATTGCATTGTTGGGGAGATGTGCAAGGACAAGACCTCAGCAGACGTGAGTTTCAAGGAAAGCGAAAGCCACTGCCTATTGGCACATACCAGATGGCCTGCATAAGCACTCTTGCCTTTCCTTTTGTGTAAAAACTTATTTCCTGACAATTTAAGTTAATTAGGATAGGATAGTATAATTTTAAATAACATTTTGCTATCTTTAAAACATATCTACACAAATGAGGAATGGCTGTAACCTTAAACCAGCTAAATGACCCATCTGTGCCAAAAATGGGAGAGTGTGCATTCTCGGGGTGCTGGTTAGCTTGAAGGGGTTGACTGATTGCATATTCCCAGATTTAAAGACAAAATTTTTGTAATGAAGCTTTTCTGAGATGGTTTTTTGTAAAAGAGTTGTCGTAAAAACATATTCCTGCATCTGCAGTATTACTTACTTCCTGATGTTTACTGAGCAAATTACTGAGCAAATGTCTATGAGACTGACAAAACTTTAAAGTTGGCTAGAATCACTGAGCGATTACTATGCCTACCAGAAGCAAAAGCCTGACCTTCCAGTTAATTACTATGGGGATTAATTAGTGTCATCATTGTCCTAATTCTACCTGAACTGAAATTAGATTCTTTGCCACTCTGCTTGCTCTCTGTTTAGTCACTGTGGTTATGAATTTGCAAGAAGAATGGTGTTGTTTGAGATCAAATCTAATGATGACGTGATTCCTTAAAATTTTTGTATTGAGAAAAAAAAATTCCTTCAAGCAAGGAAACTAAATGGTGGAAGAAATTAGGCAAATTTCTGTTTGGATAGAGAAATCAGTAATTCTTAAAAATAACAAGCATGATCCTTCACTTAAAACCAGAACTACTTCTCTACCAGTTCAGAACAGAAGTCTGCAAGTGGCTTTTGATTCAGTCAAGAGAAAAGCGGCTGTTGTCGTTCCCCTTATGGGCACAGCAATATGAAATGCAACAGATGAAGGATACAGAGACATCCCAGGCTGCAGAAGGTTGCTGTCAGCCATGTGTTTGTGGCATCCTGTGGTGACAAGAAAGTGTGACTGAGATACATCCTCGCATCAGGAAGGGGCAAAGCTGGGACTGGGCTATGTCCCAGTATGTCCACTGCAGCCTTGAAAGTGTGGGTCTAACACGACATTGTATCTTGCTTCTAAGAAGCCAACATTTTATTAACATATAATGCAATATTTCTGCACAAGGGACCTCACCATTAGATTTCTCTTACTTCTATAATAGTCAATGTCATTTTTATAAAGGATTCATGCATGAATAGCTCACAGCAGTCTAATACCAAATATGCCTATAACCTTATTTTGCCTAACACCCAAAATACGTCACAGTAGCAATTTACTTCAATATTTTGCCAACTGAAGTTCTTGAAACACTTCATTCACTCAGATTTCACTTCATAACTATCAGGTTTAACTGTTACTGTAAACTGTTTCTACCAAAAATCACTACATTAATTTTTTTGTGTATGGTTATCTGTCATGGCTGTTACTGTCAGTACATTTGTGAGACAGAAGAATCGTGAAATTGTATTTTAATTGTGATGACAGAAGATGTAAGCTTTTGAAGATGAGACAAATCTGTCAGTCAGTGACATCTTCATTTACATTATACATCTGCTTTAGGAACAGTGATTTTCAAATTCCTGAAGGTAGCTGCTGTAACAAACTTACACCAACATGCAATTATGTTTTTCCCTTCTGTAGGCTCTTCTTTTTCCATACCAATTATCAGATCGAAGTATACCTTTTTCTTGTGTATCTGGTGCTTCTGTGTGCATTTTTCATGGGAAAAAAAAAGATACTTTTTGTTATGGATGACAAGACATTTTTGAGAGAATAGAAGCCTGTGTGTCTCTAAAATATTGTCTAGCAGTATGCTGGATGAAAAAAAGCTCCTGAATACAGTACACAATAGCATAGCTGATTATTCAAAGGTGATCACAATAATCAACTCTAGGGAACAAGTTCTTCCAACTTTACTGGAAGTGTCATGTTCCTTTATGAACAGAGACCAATTTGCCCTGGACATGTAGTAAGATTACTTTCAGTATGAATTTGTGAAAGCTGAATTTTAATAACACATGGGTTTTCACTGGAAAATACTCTAGACTCTAATTGAAAATCTCTGTGTCCCCAGAAATTGTAGAAAAACTTGTTCCTGAATCTGTTCCCAAATACTGATGTTTGGGCCATTCTCTGGTATTTTATAGAATAGCCTGTAATTTATAGCCTGTAATTAGACTGATCAAAAAATGAATTCAAGTTCATCTTTACCTGGCATCCCAGGGGGCCCAGGAGGTCCTGGGGGCCCTTGGTAGAGTCGAACTCCAAAGTCACCACGGCAGCAGGAACTACAGTCTGGATTCTGCGGTCCGGTTTGTGGGGGCTAAGTGCACAAAAATAAGCTTTAAATAGCTCATTCATGGAGGGTATCAATCATATGCATGTTGGATCTTCATTATATATTCTCTGTTTATATATTTGGTAAGTTTTCAGAACACTTCTTATCTGGGCTGAAATCTCCCATACTTGGGTTGTCCCTGAAGATGTTATTTTTGGAAGATTTAAGGGAATAACTCTTCAAGTGTTCTAAGAGCTATATGAATATTAAAAAAACAACTTGTCCTGTCAAATAATGATGGGGTTGAAAATAAAATAATATGAAATAATGAAAGTTAGATGAATATTTCAGTTGTTAGGTTCCTATCTGTCTTTTCACTGATCCCACATTTCACATGACCTTTGTTGACAAATAAGCCTATGTACAAGTGGTAGGACACAATGGACTTCATTTGACCTTCAGCAATGGACTATTCTGCACTAAAAATGAGGAAAACTGTGTTGGACTGCCCAAAGGAGATATTAAAAAATATGTGCGGCACATTCCTGTTCATGGTCCCAGACTTGCATATTTACAGGCTACTGAATTTGGGAGAGCCTAAAAAAGTACCAAAGCGCATGACAGAAATTTGAACTGCCCACAAAACCTGGTGTTAGGGTCATTTGATTATTTGTAGTTGTGAGTGTGTAACTATGAAAACATGTTTATATGCTGAAACTAATATAGCAGCATAAATAATGAGTTTATTATACATAGCTCAATTTATGTAATAATAGTTTGATAATAGTTTTGTTTCAGTGCTTTTCTGGACCATATTGCTTTATTTATGTTAATGGATTCTTATTCAATCCTGGTTGGATTTTATAACTAGGCTCTTGTGATGATTTAACGGTCACAAGTCTTCCAATGGGTCAGCTGAGGTAGAGGTCCAGGGTTTGATTTTATTTCTCTAACTCCTTCTCATTTCTCCCTCTCTGTTTCTTTTTCCCTAC
>NW_009621863.1:16170-27928 GCF_000690535.1 Cariama cristata
GCTATTATCCTGAGATGCAAATCTGCAGTTCTTAAATTCTGGAGGGGGATAGTTACACCAATCTGACAACTACTTTTCTCTAATCATTCTACTGTTTGTCTTCCATCCTTTTCTTTCCACTCATCTTTATCATCCTGAAATTACTTGGATAATGCAGACCTATTGGTTCAATGGCAGCAAACGAGTCGCTGGTGGGATGGGAGCTGCCAAATGAACACATAGATGTGCTGTATTCCTGCCCTCAAGGTCATCAACTGGCTTGATCTGAAACCCTAAAGCTTTCTGCCTGTGTTTTGAACAGTGCCAAGCACACCCCCAGAATTCATTAATTTCAAGAGGCTTGGGAGTTCATGTTTATGGATACGGAAAACTCTTTTCATGCCACCAAAATACTGCATCTACTCCAATGGACAGACACATGCCCTCTCCAGCTGGAACCACCAACGGTGGAGCCACCATGGGAATAAAGGCTGACCTGACAGCTCAACAAATATGCTTCATATTCAAAGAGTTATGTTAAGAGCTGCCAGTGGGCAGAAGGGCTTCGTATTTATGGGTTTTGGTCAATACTATTCTTTTTACCTTAATTCTGGATAAGATCTATACTTTATGAGAAAAATGAGTTCTGCCTGTTGGACTGTCTGTTCCTGGAGAACCTGTTTGTATCTTGCTGTTTTCTCTCTCCAAGTTGCTAGGGAGAACGTAACTGACAATCACCAGACACATTGTTTAAAGCTTTCCTAATATGAGAGAAGAAGTAGCCCTGTTTTCAGCTCATATTCAGTACTTGAAAGGGAGCCAAGTACAAGACGACTGGAATTGCACAAGCATTTTGCACCCCCTGAAATGCTAATGTTGAATTTTGCACTGGGATTAAAATTTCCAGCTCTTTTTTAGTGCTTCATATTCATGTTAAATGAGGAGGCAAACTATATACACACATGCCAAGAGCAAATAAGTCGTATCAGCCTAGAAACACCCACAGAATTAGATCTGTGAGTTGTAGCTAAGGGAAGGCATGAATCCAGCAAACTGAACTGCGTGTGAGACTCTCTCTGTGCGGGTATGATTTGTCTTTTTTACCCAATACACTGAAATCCTGAGTGACATTATTAGCTAACCAGCTACGTTATCATAAAATAGGTACTAGTGCTGGTTGTAACCAAATCCTATATGGCAATATGTCTCAAAAAGCTCAGCAGGATATTACATGTGAAATGAGGCAATTCCTGCCAGCCTGGTTGTACAAGAACAGTTCCACTGATTTCAAAATAACTGCTTATGCAAGTCATCAAGTAGTATTGACTTATTATCTTTACTGATCCTTTGACTAGAAGGAAAAAAACGTTCACAGTCAGCTGCCAAGACCAATGAATAATCAGGATACTCTTTTAATCTCTAAAACCAGAGAACTTCATGAAAAGTACATTTAAAGGAAAAACCTGTTCCTAAGTAAAATTACACTGAAATGGGACAAAGAGATTAATTACAACCTACTTGCCAAAGATGTCCTATGCAGGCATTTGTACATAATTTTTATCACATAATGAATCTTTGGCATTGCTCTCAGAACATGAATTAATTTAGGAGCTTGTGAAATGCATCTGCCATATTGATATCCTAATACAGATAGAAAACTGGAACTATTCCTGCGACTATTTTCTGAATTTCCTATGATTTAGTACTTAGGAGGCAGTTCTAGGCAACAGATAGCCTATAAAATTTCATTAACTTAAGGCTGTGAATGAATCACAATTGGAGACCCAGCCCTTTTTCACTTCCTGATTAATTTTGTGGGTTTCTGTTATATTGTCTAAGACAATGCAGAAGACAAGTAATGTACATCTACCATTCTTGGCTCCTGTTCTGAACGCAAAATAGCATGTCCCTGTGGGCCCTCCATGCCCCTTCTCTAGAAAAGAACTGAACAAACTAGAATTGCCAAAATTCAGGGTAAAACACCAGTAGGTTGAGGGGTACCTGAAGTTTTTCAAAGAGCAACCTGAAAAGGAAAAATATGTCTAGCATGGCTCTCCCCACTGACTAAGAGTTCTTGTGCTTGAGAAATGCACATTATATTTTACCTAAGTTACCAGCAGTGTGGAAACTGGCCTTGTACCAAATGCAGCAAAGGCAAATGCTATTGTCTCTGTTCCACAACAGGGAATGGAACTGCTAAAACACTTCAGCAAGAAGGTGAAATTCTCCTGCTAGAGCTAAGATAAACAAGAAAGTAGGGACTTAGAGTTGAAATAGCTTTCAGATAGCTCAAGGAGAAGAGAGAGCTTTGACATGAATTAAAACATATCTGGCCACCTTTGTTCCTCCTCTGCCTGGAAATCCCTGGAGTCTGGAGATGGAAAATACCTATTGCGTCAGACACTCTGTGATCGATTATCCCTGTCATGCATCTGCTAGTGCTCCATTTCATTTCAGTAAGCCAAAAATTGCATCATTTCCCCAGCAAATATTGTTTCTTGGAGAGGATCTGGCAAGTAAATGACTGCCATCAGCTGTAGTCAGACTCGCTGGGCTCAGTTTTAATGTCAGAGTCTCTTCCCACAGCAGGCAACTCCAAATATGTTGTGTTAAACTCTCTGATGAGAGACACATGCACCCCAAACACAGTGACATTTTCTGTGAGGGAGAGTTTAATCCCTAAAAGAGTCATAGTTTTGTATTAGATCCTGCATTATCTGAAATTGTGTAGAGTTAGAAGGGAATCTTTAATGATAATACACAGTCTGTAGTATGCAGCTGCACAATTCTGTCTGCAGTAAAGAGGTATGCACACACTAGCTGGCTCATTGGACTATATACCTGATGGTTTACACTATTTACACACTGCAAGTGCAATTTAACATACCTACAGTTAAATATCTATTTTGCTGAGTGCACTGGAGGAAAATACGGCTCCTGCTCAAGAAATATGAAATGCAAAGCACCATAAAATTTAAATACAGGAAATATAGTGATCTATTAAACCTATTCCTTTACTTGGATGTGTTTCAGTTCTTCAAGCCTAGGATGCACAGGATTAAAATCAAAACTCTTCTCTGCTTATTGTGAAGTAGGTTATTATTCAACACTTGTCTGCATGTCCACGATTTTTGGAATTCAAAATATCATAGTTTGGTCTGAAAGAGTTTTAAAAACCAAATGATAACAGGTGAACTATACAGGACTCAAACAAATGTATCAGCAATAGGAACAAAACACTTATGTTCTTATTGTTTCTAAAAAACATCTATCAACAAAAACATCATTTGAGTGGAATTCTATTTTGTCTAATGCTAGAAAAACCTTCATCTTCTGCCCTTCAGATTTTTCCTTTTAAATTTTGATTGCAATATTTTATGTATAACCAAATTATGCCATTTTCCCTTTGCTCTGAACTAATGACTAAAATATCTAAAATGTCATGTAAAAGGCAGAAAAAGATTCCCAGTTTAAAACGCAGATACTACAGATGATTTAGAGTTTCATTCTGAGTCTTTTTTCCTCTGAAATGTCAAGTTGATATATATTATTAAATCTACTCATTACATTAGTATCTGTTTTTTTCAAGCTAGTCCTTAGAATGAAAGTTTTGAACACTCAGAATTTCATTATATCTCAAGCTCAAAAAATACAATTTATATACCAAATTTTTCAAGTAAATTTATTCTCTGCTATTTGAATCTTTCCAAATACCTGTAGAAATTCTGTAATTTTCCTTCACATCCAAATGACTTAACAGAATCTAAAGCATTAGTATATTAAATAATTAATACCTTGAAATCATTAAGAGACTATCAGAATATACGATTGCACAGGATCACAGCTTCAGCAAAACAAAGGGCTGCTGTCTATGTTGAAACCAGTGTCCTCAACCACTGCTGGTTCTACCAGCTCATTAAAAGATCCTATAAAGCAACACAGCAGGATACAGACCAACACATAGCTTTAATAAAAGTGATTTCATAAATATATCACTAATAATCTTAGCAAAAAAAAGAAAATATATATCTCATCAGCTTTAAAGATATCTTTAGAAGATTAATTCAGAGTACCTGGACTCTATCTGAGGTAGTCAGTTCTACATCATCTACCTCTGGTCTCAGGACTTTTTGGTCTGTAGAAGTGCTATTATCAACAGTCCACTCTATAAGTTGACTCCGCTGTTTCAATATTTCCCTGCTTCTGGAACCTTTATGGCCAGTCTGGTGGTGACTTTGCAATACTTTGGCCACTGGTTTATAAGATCTTCTGCTCACCTCCATGTATTCATCTTGACACAGGCAAAATGGAAGAAAAAATAAAGCCAGTAGATGCCAACTGATGAAATCCTTCTCTGCCATGTTATTCAAAATAATTTTTTAGAAGTCCAGCAAATGCCTTGTAGAAGGAGAATCTCTTTGCTGCACCAGGAGTTATGTGGTCCTTTCAGCTTTTCCACTAGTAAGCCTGGCACTGAGAGCAGTACCAGGTTTTATACGGTTGCGTGCAATAAATAAAACTAAAAATGCCGAAGTGACAGGATCCTTCATCCAAAATCAGTCATGCTCCTTTAAACAAACCAGGCATTATTCACCACTTCACCACCACAAGGAAAATTGATTTGTATGCTGGAAATGACCACAGCATTTAACGGACTCCCGTGGTTCCTATTTGGGGGCATTAAAAAATGTAGCACCTTTTCTTTGGCATGTTTTTCTTTAAGTGTGAAAAAATGTGATGGAAATGGAGAACATGTGGCTAATGGTTTATGCTCCTTGATTAGACATGGAAAGGCTGTGAATTCACACTCTTAAATGTCTTCTGGACACAGTCACCTTCCTTATTTGCCAGGAAATTCACACACACAACTGCGTCAGCCCAGTCCGAAAAATCCTTCCAAGAGCAATTAGGAAACAAAAGCACAAGAGGAGCTTTTGCATATGATCCTGACCCAATGGCTGTTTCTGACTATGCTTTTCATTCACTAAAAGAAAAATATTGAATTTCTGTCAGTTGGCCAATAGTGGAAGGAGACTAGGTCTGAAAAACTGAGTTCAGTTCAGATTCACAGAGCCTCATTTCTCAGCATTAGTTCAACCTACTCAGACAGACAATATTTTTTCCCTTGAGTTCCCAGTGTTTTCCTAAATGCAAATGCCAAACCAAGTTTTATATCTTTGCTGCCAAGCAAATATACATTTACCAGGGGCTTATTTCAGACTAAAAGAATCAAATTATATATGTATAATAATATCCTTATTATATTTTTGAACCACCCACTAGTGTCTTCTAGAAAGCCACAACTGCAGAATGCAGTTCTGCAAATGCATATACACATCCACATGTACACCCGATCTTCCCAAGAGCAAGTAGTTCCTTGGCCTGTGAGAAACATTTCACCAGTACATGGGTACAACATTACTGAAGGCATCAGCTGCAGGGTAAGGTCCCTGGCACCCCAGCACGATGGGCTGGCTCACACTTAAGTTGTTCAAGGCTGACCACCCACCTTAGCATTTGACTGGGGCTCCTCTGTGACCTCTGGGGTGCTCTGTGGCCCTAAACTATCACACTTTTTTTCTTTTTTAAATTTTTCCTTCCTGTTCAGTTGCCTGATGAAATGTGAGCGTTGTGGTGCAGGGTGCTACACTGGGTGCTTTTAGAGCACGAGGCTGAGTTTGCATGTCCAAGGATGGGATAAGAGGGAACTGGGAGCACCAGGGGCCTGTTGGGATGGTGGTGAATGTTTCATCCATCCAGAAGGTACTCTCTGAAGCTAACAACCCATGAATATCACCCAGGCTTAATTTTGAGGAGGGAAACAGTGCACTCCAAAAGACATCCTGGGAACAAACCAGGATGTGACCAACTGCAAGGCCAAGACCCACCAATGAAATGAGGTGCTAAGTTATTAAATAATGTAAAAAGCCTTGAGCATACCAGTATACTACTGCAGCAAATCATAACACTACAGGCACTGCTAAATGAGGGAAATAAGTTACATCTGCTAAAATGTCCCAACTTCATTGATCACAGCTGCAAGGGGCAGCCATCATGTGTCTTCACTCCCTGGCATATTACTGAGATGGGGATAAGGTATGGAGCATCTGAAGAAACTAAGCCTAATCTTAATCCTTGTGAAAGCACAGGAAACTCTGGTTTTGACACCAAGCAGAGAGAATAAGGCTCAAGCAGTAAGGATTTTGAAAGGGGCTGTTGCTAAATGGAAGATGAGCCAAGAAGAGAGATCTGTGATGTGAAGGCTGTTCATTAAGATCCTTGTAGATGCTGGAAGGGACGTGCGATTGATAGTTGCTGAGTGATGGTGAGAAAGCACTCTGTTTCATATTCACATCCTTTCTGTTGGAGACAGCTGGGCAAGTCACGTCATGGGAGGAGGCACTGGCTGGAGATGCAGTGAAGAGGGGCGAGCAATGCTCAGGCGGGGTACATCTGGTGGTGGCACAAGCACGAAGGGCATCAGCATTGACCTGTACCCAGCCACTTGCCTTGGTAATTTCCTACATAACAGCCCACAGACAGGAGTGTGGGGCTGCGCCAGTCCCCCAGAAAGGCAGTGCCAGCCCCCACGGGCACGCGGGGTCCAGGCTGAGCCAGCGCAGGGGCAGTGCTCGGGGCTACTGGGACCAAAGGCAGCCAAGGGCGGGCCTTCTCTTTTTCTCCTTCTCCACCGGTCAAGCGTGGCGTAGGAGCAGAGACCTCAGCTGCTGTTGGCTCAGTGTTTCCCCCCAAGGATAAACATGACCTGCTGCCTGCAGCACCCCAGATGTCTCAGCGACAGCCCTAGGAACTGCGGTGTCTCCTGGTTATCTCAGCCCACAGGCTTGCCAGGCAGAGCTGTGTCTCCTTGCTTCATGCTTTTGTTGTATTTATCTCCCTTAGTTTGAAGCTCTAATGGCAGGAATCTTAATTAAATTTCAGTGAAATCTTGGATTCTCAAGCCAGATGTTCAGGTTCATTGAATAACACTTCATAGATTAGCTCTTGAGCCTTGCTTCAGAGTATAAATATTAATTAACTAAATACCCTTGCAGAAGAGGCTCGTTAGCCTATGCTTTATGACTACTGAGAATCCTGATTTTAAAAAAATGCAAGTATTCCAGTTATTTCACTGGGCAAGGAGGGATGGAAAGGAATTTACTGGAGAGTGAAGCAAGAAAACAGAGTTCCAAATTTTGGAAGCTGCTGCCACCAAAATGGGTTTTCTTTTTCAAGTAGAGAAGATTTTCTTGGTTTGAAAAGCCCTGGACTCTGTAAATTGGGAATGACTCAGAGACAAACATTAATTTATCTTGGCACTTAATAATTTGATTCAGCAAGTACTAGGACAGGACTGATGTTTTCAGCTGCCGTTAGGGCTTTCATGGCTTTCCAAACTGTTCCAGGAGCTTCCTGTGGCAAATGTTTCCAATGTGAATAATGAACATCCACAGCACCCATGCTCCAAAGGGAGGAGGAATAAAACCAAAGAGATTCAGGCTTCAATTTGGGCTTCAAAGCCCCCATCTATCATTTCATGCAAAAGCTGAAACAAGCATGTTTCTTGGCAGCTGTTAGAAAGAAAAAAGATCCCCTTCCTCACTTTCTAATAGAGTCCACCTGGTTCCTACCCATCACTGCTCTGGTGGTTTGATGCTACCCACATTTTTTGGTCCAAATTAATAATCGAGTTTAGACTTTGCTCTTTTATTTCTAATCTTTTGAACAGAATCCTATCTGCAGAAATCTTTCCTGCCTGTCATTCTCCTCTGTGCCTTCAGCAAGGGATAATCATCAGCAACAAAATCATCATCTACAGGCAGAAATTCTGGGCTCAGAAGTAAAAAGCAATGGAGAAACTTATTCTGATTCTCCATTCTTGATCTTCAAATGGTCAAATACACTTATCCAAATGTGTGAACTGAATCTAAAATAGTAGGACATCAAAATAGTAGTGCTTTGAATTAACTTTGTACTGGAATAAAACACTGAAGATGCTTCATGCTGAGAAGAACAGATCATACTGATCTGGAGGTGAGAATAGGACTAAACTAAAAGGTTTGGTTTTGCTTTTAGTTGCAGGGCCAGTGTGCATTGCAGGAGTGCTGATGGAGAGAATAAAATCTGACCCCCTCCCTCCCTCCCTCCCTCTTCAGCTGTGTCTTTGCACACCCAGTATCACCCTTCCAGCATTTACCAGCTGAGCTCAAGCAGAGCTGTAATTATCTTTCCCCTGTTGGTCTCTGGCAGCAGGATATGCCTCTATCTGGTAATAAACAGTTTAAGATGAAGTGAAGCACATGGATCTGTTTATGTCAGGTAATGAGATATCAGCTAAAATGCAATAACTGCTGGGTGGAAGCTTCTTCCCACTTTCTCTGCAAGCAAAAACTCTGCTCAGTGAGAAAGGGCACTCTTGTTACTATGTTATTCATATTGACATTGGGAAAGTGGGTTATTAGTGAGGTTATTACGTAAAACTGCAGGCCACTGTTTCAAGAGGCAACAAAACAAAATGATTAAAATTATAAAAAAAAAAAAAAAATCCTGCTGTGGCCCAGGCAGGCTTGTATCTGTAATTAAACATTTACAGTTACTTCACTTAGAAATAATCCTGTTTGCAGTGCTAACTCCTCCGTACCAGCCACAGAGATAATCTGCACCTGCTATTTCACAACCAATCTCCACCAAGCCACACTGAGAGAGCCAGGCCACAGCTGAAGGGATGAAGGCCACCCATCACCGTGCCACCACGACGCACCAGCCACTGCCAAATTCCTGGCCCACTGTAGCTCTCTGGGCTCATTACTTCCCAGGTACGCTCCCAGCCCTGCTCTTCTTGATCTGGCCGGCACTTCCAACACTCCTGCAGCAATGCCGGGACGAAGCCTCCTCTCTCCAGCGCCAATGCAAAATGGCCGGCACTGTGCTGTCCTTTGGCTCACGGCTGCAACAGCCACGGGCAGAGCCCTCAGACCTCAGTGTGGGTTTGAAGCATTTTCCCACCTCTGTGCTGACCACTGTGAACCCACAGGAACAACTGAGGTATTTTCATTGAAGGCTTCTGTGATCTGCTCCTTGTTTCTGCAGGAGTTTTGGTCAAGACTTACCACCCTCCTCCCCCAGGGAGCCTCTGGAGATGGGCCACCAAGGGGAAGGCAGATGCATGGGGCTTTCCAAATGTTCTCCAACCAAAAAGCACTTACAGTCACAGTCTGTGCAATATCTCCTCCATGGCTAAACATTTTCTTCTCCTGTAACGCACTGGCATTGAACTCTGCAGACGGTGACAGTGCAGTGAGCGCTCTGGGCAGTTTGTTTCGTGACACCCAAGCTGTGTGTAGTTTTCAATTACACCAGTTCCCAGAGGTACAGAGCAGCAAGGTATGTTTTGTAGGTGTTTTCCGCACTGGTTATAGGAAGTTATCACTAGCTCTCTGAGGAGGAGAGTGGGGCAGATCCAGCTCCATTACATGGCTTCTGCCCACACCCAAAGCAGATGAGTCTCCAGAAGGCTCTGAATCCTCCCTAACCTTGACTTTTCTGTCAATCAGGAAATACTTTTGCCTTGCTTGACACTGGCATTTTCTTTCCAATATAATATGAGAGCTGGGGCTGAGGTTTGCCCAGGGAGCTACCCTGGGATGATGCGCTCCAGCAGCCCTGGCCTGCCACTGCCACCTCATCCTTTCACTTTTTACAGCCTAAAAAACATCTTTCCCACTCTCATTATGCCTAAATTAAGGGATCCCCCAAGTAAAAGGATCAGCAATGAGCAGAAATTTGGGCCTGAGCTCCCAGCTACCAGCAGAGCCGCAGTCCGAGTGATCCTCCAAAACACAGCACAGCTTTTGCCAGCTCGTCTGCACAAACCCTTGCTCCAAAATCTCCACACTGCAGATACAGACCCCTTCATTCCATCAATGTCATTTTCAAGGATCCGTGACAAACTGCCTGGATCAGACTGGCGACAGTCCCAGGCAAGATCGCCAGGTGGTTTATCCAAGTCTCTTTCAAACTTGCAGAAACAGATTTCACAGTGGTGATAGGGCTCCAGTGGTGGAACAAATAATGCAGCATGATAAGCTTTTTTCCAGTCTGCAATGCATCAATTATCCGTCTGTAATTGAAAAACCAGAGCACAGTGCCTTCCAAGAAAGCAGGGTGGGGAGACAACAGGCATGGTGCCAAAAAAATAGCCGTGGTCAACAGTTTTGTCAGGGATAGATATCCTGGTTTGGATTAAACAAGATCTAACATGAATCTTTGGCTTCATTTTAATTCACCTTTTTTTCCTCAAGCTTCAAAATGTTTAAATTTATTACTTGAAATATGCTCTTCTCTGCAATTTCTCTGTTCTGGCCAAGACCGAAAGTGTAACGGCTAAAATACCACAGAAACAACTGCTCATTATTTTCACCACCCAACAAGCAATAAAGAATGTCTTGTGAGAAATCCTGTTCTGATTGCATCCCCAGCTCAAGCTTTGCACATGCAGGAGGTGTGGGTAGTTCAGATAAGGTGTGCTGGTTTTGGGTGGGAAGCTGAGACACAATGTCATGCCCACCGATACCCAAGACTCTTCTTCTGCCCTGCACAATGAAAGTCATGAAGACAAAATGCTCTCAGTGTGCTCTTGTATCCAGGAGAGGTCAAGAATAAACTGTAAAACATTTATCCAGGGACTGTAAGCAGAATTCCAGAATTTATGTGACCTGATGTCACATAAACCATTTTTAAAGACCCTGACTTAACAGAGTTTCTCAGATTCCTAAGATGTGTCAAAGACATTATGTTTTCAGGAAAGTATTCCATCAAGTGAAAAACAGGGCTTATATAAATGGTCAAACTCTCTCTGGAGTTCTCCCTACCCTACTTGGGCACTGGATGGAAACGAAATGTGGCTGATCCATAGTCTATTAATCCAGTAAGATCTGGTCACTGCGATAGTTATTGACTATTTGTATCAGATTATTAAAGTCCTCGATTTATGCATGTATTGAGACACCACCGATCAAGAGTGGAGCTCTTAGGAAAATGGCAATGCTGTAGTTTTGGATTACAACCTTCTGGTGAGCTCTGCAGGGATCATTAGGAGAAAGGTCACAGAATCACAGAATGGTCAAGGTTGGAAGGGACCTCCGGAGATCACCTAGTCGAATGCCCCTGCCAAAGCAGGTTCACCTACAGCAGGTTGTGCAGGATTGCGTCCAGGCAGGTTTTGAGTATCTCCAGAGAAGGAGATTCCACAGCCTCTCTGGGCAGCCTGTTCCAGTGCTCTGCCACTCTCAACCAGAAAAGGGAGTTCCCCCAGCCTCTCTGGGCAGCCTGTTCCAGTGCTCTGCCACTCTCAAAGTACAGAAGTTCTTCCTCATGTTCAGATGGAAATTCCTGTGTTTCAGTTTGTGCCCATTGTCCCTTAACCTGTCGCTGGCCACCACTGAAAAGAGTCTGGCCCCATCCTCTTGACACCCACCCTTAAGGTTTTTGTAAGCATTGGTAAGATCCCCTCTCAGTCTTCTCTTCTCCAGGCTGAACAGACCCAGCTCTCTCAGCCTTTCCTCATAAAGGAGATGCTCCAGTTCCCTCATCATCTTCATTGCCCTCCGCTGGACTCTCTCCAGTAGTTCCTTGTCTTTCTTGAACTGGGGAGCCCAGAAACGGACACAGCACTCCAGATGTGGCCTCACCAGGGCAGAGTCGAGGGGGAGGACAACCTCCCTCAACCTACTTGTCCCTAATGCACCTTTAGACACTGTTGGCCTTCTTGGCCACGAGG
>NW_009621864.1:0-17028 GCF_000690535.1 Cariama cristata
TATATATATATAAAAAAATATATATATAATGTGATGTGTATTGTAATGCATACACAAGATAGGTTTTCCCCTGCCCTGCACCCATGGAGATGGAGCCTCCATTGTTCCTGACAAATCAAACCTGGCTGTGACCAGAGCGAATACTGCAGGAGACTCTTGAACAGGTTTTTATTCAACAGCTTGAGTTTTTTATAGAACTCTCTTGTCTTGCGGTCCACTGGCAGACCAGGTGACACATCCAAAGGTGGCCATTTCCCATTTGTAGTCCTTTTGGTTTTCTTCCAGAGTTAGGCAAGATCTGACCTCACAACCTTGCAGATACTCTCTTGGCATGGGCTTGAATCAGAAGGTCTCATGTGTTCCTACTTAGCTTACTTCCAGCTCTTTCTGGAAATCTGACAGGATAAAGCCCTGTTGCTTTAGTGTTAGCTGGAGATTCAGAGTTCTGTCATCAAATGCTGTGTCTTATGCTGATGCTTTTCTTGCCTATTTTCCCACTACACATGTGAAGGATATAAGAGATGGATATTCTTCTAAAGGGAAGTTTGTGTTGGAGATCTTTACTTCTGGTTTGCTGTGACTTTCAGATGTTTCTTCCTAAGTTCTGCAAATTCTGTATGTAAACAAAAAGTTTGAACCAGTGCATCTACTGTGATGAACTGGATGAAAATCACCTGAGTGAGTCTAGGACAGCTCTTTCTCACTTTTAACTTGGATTACCTGTTCATTTGCAAATGCTGTTTAAGCTTTCTGCCCCGTATCAACTGGTTTTGTCAGACCTTTGCATTCAGAATCATGGTGAAAATGCCTCTATTTCAGTACTGGAGCTTTACAACAGAGATTAAAGCAAAGACCTGATCCTCCAAATGCCACCTCAATGCTGAAAATGTGTCATTACCAGCACATCACCTTTCTTCCTTTATAGAGAGATTCCCTGTGACTGTTTTTATTAGACCATTGATCTGCCTGTCTGTTCCATGAGAAATTTTAGAATTATAACTGGTTGGTGAGAATCACACTGAAGTGAGGCAACTGTAGCAATCCTAGTTAAAAATAGCACAACTCTTTAACCAGCACAACAGAAGGCTGACAAACTAGCATTGGGTGGGAACAAGCAGGTGAATGTGTGGGGAACTTAAAACTGATGAGTCTTATCCATGCCAAGTAACTTCAGGTAACTTGCTCCTGGTAGCTGATTTTCTGTCCCTTTAGGCCCCCTAAACTATCTCACCTTTGTATCAAACAAGTGCTGCTGTGCAGTTAAATCATGTAACTCTTAAATAGTTCAATTAACTGCTCCCCAGAAGCCTGCAAAAGGGCAAGTGAAGCAGGTGTGAGTATCCTGATAGACTATCTCCCCTTGAAATATTGGGAGTTAGCTTATGTATTAATGTTCAAAGGATGTCTGATGACTTCTTGTTCTGTGTGTCTGTCTTTGCTGGAGTCAGACCTAAGACAGTCAGAAACGTGCCATAACGTGCAATCAAGCATTGAATTTAACCATAGCATTTTCCTTCCCAGTCTCTGTGAACCTGAATGTGAGGAAGCTGCATGCTACAGCTGGCATGGGTGTCTCGAAAACCCCAACAGCAGAGATCGAGCGCAGTCTGTGTGGATCCACTGTCTCTTCTGTCTCCAAGGTGACATATTGTTATTTAAGATGTGCTAGAAGGAGAAGGGCTTGGTCTATGCAAGTGAAAGAATTTACAGTGAGAGAATGGACTATATTATGAAAAAGGTACTGGGGTCATTGATAGTAATGTTAGAGAGAATTTTAAGTGCCATCTAGCTGAGGATTAATTAGCTAAAAAAAGTGACTCGTGCTACATGCAGCTTGGATGCAATCAAGTTACCTGAATTCTGACTTTGAAGAACGTATCCCTGAAAACTTTAAGATCTAGTCTCTTTGAACATAGTGCTGTGAACTGCCTTGCATCACAACTTACAATAACTGCTTCTTGATGTTATTGCTTGCAGGGGCACGGACTTTTTTTTTTACTGTGTCACTGCTTACCTTGAAAGTGGGGGATAATTTGGTATTTGCTACGGTTGGTAGTTGGTCACTTCAGAGTGGGAGAAGATACTTTTTCTTTTTTTCTGGGGAGAAACTGTTTAAATAACTGGTAGTTACATACCAGTGTCTGTACATGAAAACTTACAAGTATTTTCAAGGGGAAATGTTTCCTGTAGTACTTCTGTACTCATTAAAGGGGGCTTAAATGGTCTTGCTTATATAGAACAGAGAAAAAGAAAGAAGGAATAAACATATCCCTTGCTAACATGAGATTAACAAGCTTCCAGCACTCATCAAATAATCCTAGATTTTTTTTCATTATGAGAAGACTGTAGTACTTTTATCACAGGATGGCTGTCAGCTGCAGCCATGATTATCTCTACAGGGGCAGCGATGCCTGTAGCAGTAGTCAGTCCTTTAGGTAGATTCATCCCAGTAGAGACTTTTTGTCCTGGCTTTAGATATTTATAAAAGAATGAGTCTCACTAAGACAAATCAATCAGTGTATATTTACCAAAGAAAGAAAGACTATAAGGAATAGTATTTTTAATGACCATATCCAAACAGACCCGTTTGCTTGAAGTTTTCAAGGTAGTACCTGAATGAGGGATTTAAAAACAGAAAAGGTCCTGGAGTTTCACTGAAGTAAAGTCTGATAGATTTATATTTATCTCTTCCCTATAATTATTATACAAAATTGATATTATGGGAGCCTTTTCTGAAATGTGTGATATTGTCTGCAGGTCACATATACCAGAGAACATAGCAGGGAACCAGAAGAGGAGGAAATGTACAGTGCAGAGAATTTCCGTCGCATTGCTCGCAGTCTCAGTGGGACAGTCATCTCGAACAGAGAAGAGACTTTGGTCTCTTCTCACAGTTTTGTAAGTAGAACGATGTGCAGGTTTCCAAAGAGCCATCATCTGTGTGTAGGGTTGCTGTTTTCTCTGTCTGTGTTTAGTAGTTAACAAACAAGACAGCAGATGACTGAATAATAAGCCATGATAAAAGCTTGTCTTTGTGAATTTTTGTTCTCTTTTTGGAAGAAGAATGAGCTTTTATTTAAGTAACAAAGCCATCTTCTTTAGGCATCATTGCAGAGTAGTACCTGCTGCAGCTGGTAAGCGTGTGAGCTAATATTACTTGCCAGTTTAAAAAGACATCCAGTATAAATTTTTTTTTCAGTTGACTTAGAGTATTTTCAAGAAAGTTTCTAATACACCTGTAATTTTAAAAAGACAATGCTAACCATGTGAAAGTTTCTGCTCTCTTGTGGGTATGTGCAGCAAGTAGCATTTTTAGAGTGTAAAAGTAAGCATAAAGGGGAGACAATTCAAGACTTCGTACATAACATGCAGCCAGTTATTTACAGGAAGTAACTAAAAATAGGGAGATTGATTTTTCCTTTGTTATCTCTGTTAAGTAGTCATAGGTGCAAGTTAAAACTTCAAGTGAGGAAAACAGTAACACATTATTGTTGGTGTTTAGCAACATAGCCAGATATAACGTGAGGGTTTGGCTTGGATGGAATTTTTTGCCAACTGTGCATAAGTTTTGATTTGAAGCCAACTGCATAGTAAGTGTAGAAGTCTCAGTTGCAAAATCAGTTATGTAGACTGGTTGGTCTGATTCTGTCTTTCTACTGTATATCATAAGCTAAGAGTATGTCAACTTCTGAATGTTTGGTCCTTGGTATACTTTAGTTGAGGGCTTTAATGCATACCTGGAGGTGCTGGCAGAAGCAATTAAAAGCCTCCAGCTGTCCAAGACCCCCCTCTCTGCTGAAGGTTTTTATCAGAAGTAGCCGATAGGATGACTGTCTGTCACCACTCTTCAAGTGAATCACTGGGCTCAAGCCTGTGATGGTTTGTTAATTATGCCATTCAGCCATTCCTACTTTGGGGTAGGTACCTCCTAATAGCAGGAAATGGTACAGCACTGGTAAAGATTTCAGCTGCAACAGATAAATCTGTTCATAGTCTGGGATCAGAGCTTTCAGTAAAGCTTGCTAGGAAATAAAAAGGAAGGATCAGGAATACCCTTTATTTCATGACTTGTGTAGTGTGGCAGTGCTGATGCTGACTGGCCTGCCATTGTTCTGTGGATTCAGTTTGTGAACCAAACCTCCATGAGTGTGTTTTGTTTGGTTTGGGTTTTTCTCCTTGGTATATTTCCAGTCAAATGATCCTCCTAAGTAGCCCACCACTGCAGTAAGAGCCTTACTGGATTGTTTCAGTTTTTATTTGTATTTCTCTTTCACATACAGATGCATGTTTTTTTTCCAGTGTCTCATCCCTTTCCTTGGATCAACACCATCTTTGCTTGATTCAGCCCAACGTTGTGTTTACTCATCATTTTATGTTCTTTTCTTCTCCTTTCTCATTTTATAAAAGGAAGCACCAAATACGAGGAAAATGCCAGTGGACACCAGCCACCGTTCTTCCAGCTCCACTTCCTTTCCTTTCCCCCATGATCCTCCTGTGTTTCCCTTTGATCCCCAGCACAACCCAAACCAGGTGCAGCACCTACCCCATGATGTACTGATGCCCAGCATGGTGGGCAAGGCACGTATACCATCAGGTAATCACAGGACTTTTCATCCTCCTCCGTGATCCGTATTATTGCTGAAATACATCTCTTCAGATCTTGTCTTTCATAATGATGTTTCACCATCTGCCTGAATTCCTCCAGAAATCTGGAAGGATGAATCATGTTCTTTTTCTTCTTCTCTGCCCATCTGAGGAGTTCTGTGATTCTGTGCTAAGTGGACATAACAAAAGGGAATAATCTTTATGGAAGCATTATGATGACTTTATACAAAATCCTATTGACTTTTTGTGAGGTATTTTCTTTAGTGTAAAAGTAGCAGTAAGACCCATTACCTTGTTGGTTGTTATGTATGAGAGCACTTCGACAAGCTACTCATTCCAGCAAATCACATATGTAATTAAGCCAATAGAAATAACTAATTCCTGCATGAGAATTATTTTCCCTGTGACAGCCATCAAAACCAGTTTGATCTGCCAGCCTTGAAATACTTTGTGGGGCTCCTCCTTGATGACACAAGGGCTATTAAAGACATCTGAAGTCTGTGACAGCAGCTGTGGTAGGATAAGGAAGAAATGCAGCGAGGAAAACGAATGCTAGAAAGGGTGCAGCTAGCTTTTATTCAGAATTGCATGTCAACCAGTAACTGGATGTACTAGTGATTTTGTTTTTCTTCTGTCACCTGTTAGCCACAGCTGAAAATTCTGAGAGGATAAACCAAAAAATATAACTAAGCAAACCTTTTGTTTATTTGTTTGGTTTTGTTTTGGTTTTCCCTAGGAGATCAGAAGAACATCATCCAGAAACTTTTGGTTGTGCCTGACAGGGGTGAAGCTTTCCAAGGTGAAGACTACCCAGGTGTGGCACTGAGCTATGGGAGTCTCCCTTGTGCACCCAAAGGCAGCCTCTCCCAGGGGCAAAAGCCTCTTGTTAATCTGCATTTAGGAGATGGAGCATCAAGTGTCTCTGGCCGTTGGCTGAACATGAGCTACCCTGCCAGGCAAACAGCCACATTACCAGATAAACGAACGATGCTCTGGGGGAGACATGCTGGCCAGCCAGGCAAGAATTTACAGGAAGGCTTCTTCCAGCAGCCTTCACAACATCAAATGCATGAATCTTATGCCATTGGTTGCAGGCTGCCAGCCAGCACAGACTACAGCACTTTAAGGATACCACATGAGCCTTCTTGGGATCCTGGTGCCTCTCCAGGTTGTCCTGTGCCTCCTTCCTGCGTTAAGGCCCCAGGTCCAAGGAGAGTGGATATGCCCCCAGAAGAAGACTGGCGACAGAACACCTACACCCCTCAGCCTGGCAGAAGGCGAATGCTACCAATGCATGTGATGGATGGGACTTTTTCTTCTGCTTCGGAGGCACACAGAAATACGCTGGCTCGAGCAGCAGCAGCAGCTACTAGCACCATGCAAAATAATAGGTGGTGAGATCCCGTCCATTCCATATGCCCTAATAAACTGCCCTGTAAACAGACTATAGCTGTTGCCAGAGTATGGATTACATGGATACATGGAGACAGCAAACTCTTTCAATCAGTATCTCTGCCAGTTTTGTCTTAAAATGTAGCTATACAGTATGTCGAAACTAATTGCACTGTATTTCATTTCTGACACTACTGAACTGCTGTCTGGATGGGGAATCTTAGCTATTCTAGTCCTGGCCTCTCCTAGCAAAAAAGTGCTATAGGAATGGTAAGCTTCAGGGACATTGGTTTACGGGTAAGTTCAGAAGTGTGTGCGTGTTTTGAAGGAAGATGGCCACTAGCTAAAGGACATTTTTAAGGACTGTTTTTCATGAAATGTAGCTTTGGTAAATTCTTCACATAAAAAAACCCAATCCTTTTGTTTTCCTCTCTTTGCGCTCTCTTGTTCCTTCCTAGGGGAAAAAAAAAACAAAAACAAAAAAACTGACCCACCTTCCAGGTTCCAGTAAATCTGCACTTGGCAGGCTGGCAGTTAGTAAAGCAAACCCAGTTTTCAGTGTGCTGAGATCTCAGGCAGAGATCACAGCTGTAGTTGCTGCTGAGGAAGTGGCAGGGAGACATTGTTCATGAGTAAACCAGAATTTTCCCCACTTCCATAAGGCAAACTAACAATTCTTCAAACAGAAAAGACTGTTAATGCTGCACGCTTAATTACACCAATGTAAACACGGAATAAGTTTAACTATTTTAGTGTCAAACATACTTGCTTTTGTAAGTATTTTTCAAATAAATCTATGAAAATAGTTCTATTTACCTGTCTGTTTGTGAGCTTTCTTTGCTATTTGGCTTTACTCATCAGTTGGCCTGAAACTGCCAATTTATTTTCTTATACACTAAGAAATATAAGTAAATTGTTTATTCTAGTTCATTACAAAGTTTATGTAATAAATATTTAGTTAGATTGGAGGACATGTCTGGCTTTTGTCCCTGAATTTGATGTGTTTCATTACTACTCTGTGCTTAACTTTCCCCTCGTAATGGACAGTAATTAACAGTATCCTTTGAAAAGTTATTTTGAGGCTTCTTTGTTGGAGGGGAAAACTACAGAATCCATGCAAGATAGTGGTGTATGCAGATAGGACTCCTGTACAAAAAAAGTCATTAGAAATTATTGGTGTGGTGAGAAGTGTTATTTTAATAAGAGTTGCAGTCCTGCTCTTGCAAATGCTGTCAGGTGTGGTGGTTATGAGTTGTTTAAAAATGTGGAGGGTTCTGTTCTGTGCTTACATCGAGAGTGGGAGCGCAGGGGTGGTGGTTGTAGCCCAGCCAGGCAGTGGAAGGTGTCGGCTGCCCTCTAGTGCACACTGCTCCTCGGTCACTTCCTCTCCTTCTTGCTCTAGGTGGGGGTCTTCATTTTAATTTCATGTTTTGCACCTCAGTGCTTGGAATTTCATCAGTTTTTGCTGTTTAGTCCGAGATCAAGTCTCATTCATTTTAATAAATGTCACTTCTCAGTTTCTCGTTTCTAAAGAATTGCTATTATGCCTGTTACTGTTACAGTCTCAGGTCACTACATCATGCTACGTTGTGTTTTACATTTGAGATTGTTGCACACTTCTTTGTACATAACTGCCCCGACTAGCAGTGGTTACCACAACAAAGCACTCTCTTTTTCCACCCCTTCATTCCAGAAAAGCCCTGCTGACTTTTGACTTTTTCACATGATGGTTTTTGCCAATTTAATAACATGAAACTTTTAATAGTACTGATTTTTTAACTAATTTTCTAAATATAAAACAATGGAGTATTATTTTACTTGAAGCAACTATTTGATTAAGGTTTCCCAACAGATATGGAATTGTTAGTCTCTCTGGCTGCACATGGGCAATGCCATAGCCAACTGTTAAGTTGCTAGCAATTGTGATTTTAGGAAGTGGCTGCAATGCGGAGGTGGATATTTGGACAGAAACATTCTTGTTGCAGTTCTCTCTCTCTCTCATGTTGGTAGAATGATACTATTGGAGTAAAGGGAATTTGGGTAGAAGCAGCCCTTGTTTGTTTTGAGCATTTTTATTACCTTCAGCAGTTGGAGAAAGTTACAGTAGCCCCAGGATGCAAATAAGTACATGAATAAGTATTTGACATTTTGCTTGACTACAGCTTTAAAAAATTCAGGTTGCAGAGTGAGGCTTAAGTACTCTTGAACTCAATTATCTAAAAAAATAATCTGCCAAAATAAAGTACAAAGTCACCTCTTCAAGAATCAATGTGAAGTGTGAAACATTTGCAAATAAAGAAAATGTGCATGCTTAGATTTCTTTCTTTTAATCGTAACTACCAGGAAGGAGGAAGTGTACTTCCATAAAGCTCTGCAGAATAATCCTGAGTTGATCCAACTCATTTTAATCATCAGTGGTATCCGGTTTTTCTTTTGAAGGGAACTGTTGTTTTTATTCCATCATCATAGTTCTAGTTACCAGGTTTCAAAACTGTTTTGTAAATGTCCTGTGTATATCAATTACTTTGAAATTAACTCAATCAGAGACCTGAAAAGGAAAAGTTGGGACATAACCTCTGAAATATGTCCATACCAAGCAATATGTTAGTATATCAGAATAGAAACAAACTGCAGTAGATTCAGCAACATACATTTAACATGGGAGAAAATGCAAAGCTGGAAAAATACCTTTACTTCATCTGAGCTTGTGCCTGCAAGTCTTAGTGAGGGTAGTAAGTTAATACTTCCCTTGTAATTGATTTGACTAACTGCTAACTTGTAAGTCTCTTCAATGATATTGACTATTTAAACCCTAGAAAAATCAATGATGTGTTAGTTTAATAGTTCATTAAAGTTCACTGTTGCCTATAAGAAGTGTGGGGAGGGAGCTTCCACAAGGAATTCAGTAGCTATTTTGGAACAGTCTTTCTTAAGAGTTGATAAAGTTTGTAAGCTTTGCAACATAACCAGAGCTTTCTTCATAAAGTTTCTGTCACTGGCTGCAGAGTAGGTTGCTGGATGGAATTAAGTGAAATGAAACCCCCCACAACTCAAATTTACATTTTAAAATAATTTAATTTCAGTTCTCCTAAAAATAAAATTCTTATTCCCTACATTGGTATGATCTCTTGTTGTGTTTGTAATATGTGTTTACATCTGGCTGTGTAGGGGGCAAAAAAAGAGCAATAATAAAATGAAGAGTAACTTGGTGTTCTCTAGCAGTAGCAAATTTGTGTAAATATAATCCTTCTGTATGTGGAAAAGGAACTGCCTAGTGCAGTTCCTTCTCCTGAAGGCAACAAATTTTGTGCACACTGTTTATGGAAATCGTACGCGGACCTGCTGAGCAGCAGATCTGTTCAAATGGCATATGTGCTGGAGTCTACAGCACTAGTGAGTTAAGCAAAATGCACTCTGCTTTAGAGACGTGAGCTACAGAAGTGCAAAGTAAGTGCCTGGTCCTTCCTAAACAAAGGCTGCTGCACCCATGTTAAAATGCAGCGAATTTGGGAAGAAGGAAGGAACTGCCTTACTTATACTTTCCTTGATTGCTAACATTGCTGAAACTGGCTTACCAGCGATGGCTGGGGTAAGATGTATAAAGTGTAGGCAGGATTCCAGATAACTGACAGGTTTTACATCTAATGTCCTTTGGAGAGAGGGCTAAGGTAGGGTTATGGGGAGAAGAGAAGAAAGCAAGCAAAAGACAAGAGTGAGGGCGTGGATTGGAGTAGGAAGGAACAGATGGATAGGTGAAGAAGACAAAATGAAAGAAAATGTGTGCATTACATCTATTCACTCAAATGTTTTTCCAAAGAACATGCAGTAATTCATCTGTCTGAATTTTTTTTCCCTCCTTTAATGCATAGATGCCTGTGCAGAGAAGAGTTCTCAGCACCAGTCTGCTGTGAAGCCTTTGAGAAGGGAAGGTTGACTCATGTAGGGAATAGGTAATGTTCTTTATAGGAGTCTTTAGTAATATTTGTGCAATGGTAAATGAAGCTCTGCAGAAACACGTACATACCACTGCTGTATGTATAAATAGATAGACATTGGGCAAACAGTGTAGGTTAAGTTAGTGTTTGTGCCAGCAGGGGCAAAGATAAAAAAGTGCTTGGGTTTTACCAATACCTCACTTAAGTTAGATGTGTTCTGGAGTCTCCTGCCACTGTGCTGTCTCCTGTTTAGTACTATGGGTGGCAAAAACCAAAAGTACAAGATTTCTATCCATCTGTGCTTGCTGCCTCTGGCATTTTATCACTGGATAGTGCAGAACCTTTTCAAGCCTAGATACCTGTAATGCTCCTTTTATACTAGTTCTTCCACTATTACAAATTATCACTGATAGTTACCTTTAAAATTTCAGAAAATGTTTTAGAAAGAGCATGTTAGATTAATTATTCTTTATGCTCTTGCACTACTGCTGAAATTATTTTCTATGTGTGTCATTCTTCTAGTTCATTGAAGGATTTTTTTTTTATCCTTTAAAACCAGAAAAATACAACTCGGAAATGTTTTTAAGATTGCTATTTGATTAATGGAAAAATACTAACTAAGACCAGCTATACAGTCACTTCAGAACACTGAATATGTTTACTAGCATATTTATGGAAGCAGATGCAAATGGATGAGTTTAGCTGCAGAAACCTAAACTTCCTTATTGGTATCAATATAATTGTTTTAGTATTCATTCTTGAGTGACTAAGCACCGAATATACTCATGAATAAGAAGATCAAATGTCTATTTGTAAACTAACTTACATTAGGTTTGTTGAAGGAGGGTTATCTTGAGTTTGCAATGGCCCAGTCCCGGATGATTTGCCAGTTAATTGTAGGCTTGAGAAGCTTTATGTGTGTATATATCACTAATCAAAATAATTTTAAATATGAATACATGAGAAAAGTCAGTACAATAAAGCTGCACTTTAGTAATAAATCAAATCTAAGAATCATTTTATATTGTTAAATTTTAGCCTAACTTTTTTACTACTCGGGCAAAGTGATTTTGATGGCAGTCTAGGATTATCTATCATTCCAGGTTTTTCTTACTCAAAATCTATACTGGTTAATTGTTATGTGACTTTCAATTGAGGGAGTTCCAAGCATAGAACTCTTGCTAATTACAAAAAAAAAGCCCAACAAACTATTCAAGATTGTCTTAAGTAGCTTAAAGCACTTTAAAGCATGAGCATGTTAACATGCAAAGTCTGTGTGAAGAGTAAACGGTAGCTGAACATAATTGATTTACAGATCTTGACTTACCTTGAATTACTTGGCTGGAATGCTGCACGTAAGGCTAATTTAACTAATGAACGTGTATTTCTACTTGTCTTGTCTGACAAGGTTTTGGTTGTGAGATATATAGATACATATAAAAACATAATTCTATACTATCATAGCTTATATACTATTTGAAAAACCTCTGCGTTGTGTTTGCTATGAAGCTACGTGTTTTGTTGCTTGAAAGTAATTTGCTTTCAAATTCCTGTAGTTCCAGTACAGCGTACTAAACTTCAGCTTTTTGTAAAGGTCCAGACTGACTTTCTTTTTCGATAGAAAGTACGTCAATCAAATGCAAGTTAACATTATATTGTCATTAAGTCAGCTACAAGTTTTTAGAAATCAGGCATGTATTTTTAAGTACATTTAAGAAGAAATAACTGATTGTTCATGACCCTATGTATTAACTCTTCCTAATCGGATGAAATATGTAAATAAATTTTCCATTTGCTTTGTTAGTTCAGTTAGTTTCTCCAGATAGATGAAAAAAACCTTAGCTGATGTTAAAGAACCATTTCAGCACTGTAGACTGGTTTTGATTTACTCTCCTTAGAGGCTTAAAAGAAGCTATTGAATATAGCAGATATAACAGTCAGGTGTTTATGACACCTTACTCATCTGAAGAGGGAGAGGAAGGTATGTGTGTGGGAGTCTCAACTGATTTTTTCATAATGAACTACTGATTTGAACATAAGGATGTAATTCATATGAAGAGCTGAGTGGTATAGACTAGAAAATAAATTCAAAACATCTTCTCATAGTTTATGAGGTTGAAAAAGCCCACATCTCTGCAGTGGTTTTATAATTTTCTACTTGCATATGAAGTTACTGGGACAAAATACATAGCAGAAAAGCTTTTAAATCCTTATGTGGGTTTGTTTTTCTGCACTCATTTAACTATTTGTTGTGGCCTAAGGCTTGCCCAGTTATGAGGGTCATCTTTTGTTCAACCCTTTCTTAAGCTATCCAGTCCCAATGGAACAGTTAATTCTTATTAATACTTAATGGCATTTGGTCTCAGTAGCTTGGGAAAAGGATGCAGGGGGTAGGTTGAAGGCACAGTTGCACTTTTGCCATCTGGTAACGATGGCCAGATATGTTTGTGAGAAAAGAGTGCATGTACTCTTCAGTAACTGAGTCGTCATATCTCTGCCTTTTGTGGGTTTGTTCCCCCCAGAGTTTCCTTTAAAATTGCTTAATTGGATTTTTCTGATCTAGGACATCATGTTCATGGATCAACATGCTTCATCAAAGTTTAAAAAAAAAAATAAAAATTCAGTTTTACATCATAATTCCTGTCACAGAGCAATAAGATTGTTGGGTTTTAATAGGGTCCTATACATAGACCTGCTTACCTTGACTACTTTGTCAGTTAAGACTCTTGCTTGTGGAGGCTCTGAGAAAACCAGAGAGAACACAAAGGAGGGCAGCAAAAAGCAGAGTGAACTCAATTTTTAGAGTGAGTAGAGGTGACTGGATCATTGTCTATTAATATCATCAAGGTAGTAAGATAAATGAAGACAGGGAATTGCTTGGTCTCAGATGGTAGGAGAAAAAGTAATCGCTTAAGGCTAGGGAAGGAAAAGTTTGAACTAGATAATAAGGGCAGGGGAAGGAATGCTTTAAGCAGAGCAAGTAAGCAATGTTTTGAGGAACCTAAGGAAGAGTTTGAGGTACCATCACTCAAGAGGTGTGAGATTTAAATTAGAGATGTGGCTGGTAGGTTTTGGTATGAAAAAATCACCTAAAATTCTACAGTCAGGCTAAGTGGCACAGGCTGGATTCCCTTAGCCTGTTTTTTACAGTTGTGATATAATGCAAGGGAATGACTGTGGCCTTGACTAGCTTTTTACATGTAGTCTGTACTTCCACAGCCTGTTTATAGAGGTTATCAGGGAATGCAGGAAATGTGTGCAGGGAGGGAGTGTAAGAACATAGACTGTAATAGTGAAGTAGCTTGTAATTTATACCAACAAGTATCGGATAATTTGGGGTTTTTTTCCTTTTTAAGTCAGTGCAGCTTTTCAGTACTGGCTGATATTGGCAGCTAGAGTATTGCAGTGATAATGATTTCATGATGCTGGAGAAAATGGCTTAAAACTGTGCTTTCAACCTTTCTGAATGATGCCCTCATGTTACGTCTAATAAGGTTTGTCATAAACTGACTTGGGACAGCAGGGAAATCTTGTGTACTCTGAAAAGAAAGCTTTCAAGTGTTCATATTGAAACTGAGTACAAAAATATGTCAAAATGTATTTAAAATAAAA
Organism: Cariama cristata; assembly: GCF_000690535.1. Lineage (NCBI taxonomy): Eukaryota > Metazoa > Chordata > Aves > Cariamiformes > Cariamidae > Cariama > Cariama cristata. The sequence goes on from NW_009621864.1 coordinate 13,545, forward strand.
TGTGGCTTGTACTGAGGCAGTCTCACAGTTTATACCAACTGCAATACTGTTTCTGGCAATTCAGAAAGGACAGTTTCAAGCAGTCACTAGTGACAGTCAATGAAAGGGAACAACCTCTTGAAAGTTTTGTCTTCCTCATCTTATTCTTCTACTTATAGCACGTCTTCCCCTCTCAGACCTGGTTTATCTCTGCAAGATTTGATCTATGCATCTTTCTCTTGGGATCTGGAATATATCTCTCTCTCTTGTGATTCAGTTTCCTTCTTAGAGTTTTCAAAAAGTTCTTGTTGGGTAATTAGATAATTCTGGGACATTGCATTGTGCTAGTTTTAAAGATATGTCGCTGTTAGAGTCAGAAGGGACTGTTCCGATCATCTGACCTCCTGCATGAGGTGCTTACGGAATTGCACATAGTTGTTTCTATGTCTAACTTCTGTTGGAACTTCTGTACTGCTTTGCGATGGAGCAGGAGGAAGACAAGGATCATCTGCATGCCAAATGGCTCCATTCCCCATGGTATAGAATAAGATGGATTGGCTTGATTATTCCATGTGCTTCTCTTGCTGAATTGTCTCTCTGTTACAAAAGCAGTTGTTCAGAAAGCAGACCAGTGCTAGCTAATGGCTTGGGATATCCAGTCAGAATAGGAATCAGGCTTTTTTTTTCTTTTCTAAAAAAAATAGATATTAAAATGTGTGGAATGGAATGGCCACTTGGTGGCAAAGCTGAACAGGAAGTAAAATGTGACTCTGCTTTTCAGAAATACTTTCATTTGTCTGGCATTTGTGGGAGATTTGTGGGAAACTGTCGGGATTATAAAGGCACACTGACTTCTACCTGCAAGGCCATGTTTCTGTTTGCAATTGTGTTCCTAAGTTCCTACAATCATAATGCTACTTGTGGTGCTAGTAGAAATTGTTTGATTCCTTGAACACAAGATGTACCAAATCGATCGGCTTTGATTTCACCGTGAGGTGGGTTGGAGCAATGTGAATGCCCCTTCCAGAGTCTCTAGCAGATTGAAAGACAATACTACATGAAAAAGCTTCAATGGCAAGCTAAAGGGCTTAGGTAGAGTTCTGTAGTTCTCTCTCTCCATAATGTAGGTTTTGGTATAGTCCTAATGACAAAGGCACATGCTCTGTATTTTAATGAGGCAAGATGGAACATGTTAGAAAAATGGCAACAGTAAAACCCCAAGGTAACTGTGCTAGTTAACTTCTCTTTCTGGCTGTTGTTATCCAAAAAAATGGTCATTCAGTTAATTATTTTTAATGTTTTAAGGAGGTGTGTTTTTTAGGGAGACGTAACACCATTTACCACGTCAACCTAAGGGGCTAGAGGAGAGGGGCGTGGAACCCAGCAAGATTTCGTCTGTATGAGCCTTTCCTTTAGGTGATGCCTGGGCGTGACAGGAAGTGTTTTAGCGTGCAGGGCACTAACTATGCTGCCTAGAAGCTGATAATGTCTCCTTCTGGCACAGCATCATAACAAAATAAAATTATGCTATACTTTTTCCTCAACCAGAGTTTTGACTGCATCAGCCCCTTTTATTTCATACCCCAGGAGACAAGGTGCGTGTTGGCTGCAGGCTCATGCAAGAAGTGAGCAACTGAAAGAAGAGGCATCTCTCTTGCAACTGCACGTCAGCTGAGGTGAAGAGGTGATTCCTGACAACACTCAGCAAGGTCTCAGGCTCCCTGTGTGTTTGGAAATGTATAGACAATTTCTTTATAACATGAGATTCTCTCTGCTGTTTCACACTGTCAAACGTTTAAACTGCATTTATTACTGAGCTTCTCTTGATTCTAAACAAGAGACTGAATTAATTCCCTCTGCTCCTTGTTCCAGCAGATCTACTTTAAGCTAATGCTAAGACAATAGGAGCAGCATCTACTTACTGCCCTTCTTATCCCATGCTCTCACTGCATATTCTGAAGGGATACACATGTATGCTATTGAAGCAAATATGAGCTTTTGTTCTATTTAAAAAACAGACTCTTTAAATTGATTGTACAATGACAAACATTTGCAGAACGTGTGGTGTAAAGTAGTAATTCCTGCTACTGGAAAGCTTAGTGATTAAATCCAAAACAGTCATCCAGGGTTTCTTCCATGATATGCTAATGTGTCGCAGCTCTCTCTTTGCGTGCATGCACACATTTTACTTGTGGACATGAAATTAATAGAATTTTGTTTTCTCCAAAACATTGGAGCCTTACAAGTTCATTAATAAGTAACCCAAAGGTTTGTAATTCTGATTCCCTTAAAATGTTCAGTGCTTCCTTGAATATCTTTACTGTGATGTTTCATTCAAAGTTTCTTGCTTGGACTGTCTTGGCTATGTAATAAAAAAGCAAGGTCAACCCAAGCTCTTTGTGACCCATTAATTTTAATGTATTTTTGCTTGAACCAAACAGCTTTTCGTGCTCAAGATGGCAGGTACTCACCTCAGGTGTCATCATTTTCCCTTGGACCTGAATGGGGCAAGAACCAAGACCTTGCTGGAAACTATTACGTCTGAATGGCTTTTCTTTCTTAAATTTGTGATTTATTGTGTGAAATAGTTTGCACAGCTTAGTCCAAATAACACATCAGGGCTGTATTATTATTGGAGATGCAAAGCAGCAACTTTTTAGACATACTGCATTTGATTAAATATGGTTATATGTATATGCTTAGATGTTTGCTATATTTGATTGAGTTTGTTGGCAGATATTTAAGTGATGCCAAATTCAGAGATTTTTGGTTTGGGGTTTTTTGGGGTGGTGTTTTTGTGGGTTTTTTTTGGTTTTTAAGCCCAGCTAATTTCTGAGATCTCAGCTACAGTGCAGTCTTACAGCAAACCTGCAGTGATACAACTGAGGATACACTAAATTGGAGGACAGAGGATGAAATTGACGGCTAGTACAAAGGAGAGCAGGAACTACTTAGCTTTTTTCATCAGCCAAGTTAATTTAATACGGAGTAGTCATAAAGAATGAGCAGATTATCCTAGATTTACTACAGCTGTACCAACCTTTCTGCCAAGGCACAGCCCTGTCTTATGCTCTGCATGTGGTTGGACCTGTTGCTCTACACAAAATTTGCATGGTTTGTATATAATGGAAGGACCGTGGCCTGCTGCAGTGCCTCTGCCCCATTATCTCCCCATACAGCTTTGAGGGGTGTCAGGGACTGGGAGGGGGCAGGGTCGTTGATGCTTCTGGCTGCCTCGTTTGTCCACAGTTGTTCAGCTCCAACAGTGAGTCGGAGAAGTTTGGCTGAATTATCTGGTGGTGGTAGCTTGCAGTAAGCCGTGCCCGGGTTCTTCCTTGGCAGGAACTTCTTTTGCCTCCTCCTCTATCTCCTGTCCTAGGATGGCTCTGTGCCTGAGGCCTCACCTCAGAGGTGAGGCTGTGGGCCCTCTTCCAACAGTGGTGTAGGTGAGAGGCACCATGGCAAGGGAACGGACGCAGCCCCTCGCTCTGAGCTGCTGCTCGGG